>NC_084751.1:34689781-34704781 GCF_033978785.1 Entelurus aequoreus | reverse complement strand
GCGATCAAATGTTTGGTAGAAAGCTGCGTACTCACGGTAGCGCATCTGCTATCCAACTCAAAGTCCTCCTGGTTGTGTTGCTGCAGCCAGCCGCTAATACACCGATCCCACCTACAGCTTTCTTCTTTGCTGTCTTCATTGTCCATTACAAAAATTGCAAAAGATTCCCCAACACAGATGTCCAGAATACTGTGGAATTTTCTGATGAAAACAGAGCTGTTTGTTTTGGGACACATTGTTACACATACTTCCGCACAATCCGTGACGTCACGCGCAAACGTCATCATACCGAGACGTTTTCAGCCGGATATTTCCCGGGAAATTTAAAATTGCACTTTATAAGTTAACCCGGTTGTATTGGCATGTGTTGCAATGTTAAGATTTCATCATTGATATATAAACTATCAGACTGCGTGGTCGGTAGTAGTGGGTTTCAGTAGGCCTTTAAGCGTAGGAATTATTCAATTACGATTCAGGGGCTACGATTATCTATGCATCTATATTGTATATTATTATTTCATTAATGTATTATTACATTTAATTATTGACTTATTGATGACCGCTGGATGGCGTATGGACGACCAGATATGTGAGCACTGTAGTTTCCATGCCTTCTAAAGCAATGACGATGTGCCCCTGTTCACCCTAAGCTCATAGAGTCGTATCTACTCATTCATAGCTATGGCTGACAGTGTTGTCACACTGTGAGAATATTATTCCCTCTCCGGATTTATTAATCTACTCGCTAATTTCCTCTTCTTAGCTGGTTACTCTCTGCTGTAACCCCGGTCCTGTTAGACTTCTGTTGAAGTGTACAAAACATTTTTTGTTTTTTTTTATTTCAATACTTCACATTCAAGGTAGGTTAGCAGTTGGCTTCTCCTCCCCGCCTGCTGTGTTATTTGCCGTGTGTCTGAGCTAGTTCCATTCTAGAACATATTTTACTCTATTTAATTTACTCTATTGACTGTATATGTCCATACATTTTTTGCAAACAATGTCATCTGTCAAATAGGTGGTATATTCTACATAATGTTGCTTTCCTTCTGACACAGCAAAATGGAAAAGACGGACAATCAAAGTAAGCCTTACCCCAAAAGGACAAATTAGCTTTTTAGTCAGAGCACATATACAATTAGAAGAGATTCAGACACATTGATGAGCCTTGGGAACGACTGTAGAATTGTTTTTATTGTGAATAAATAATATCATGACTGGATGTCCATGAATGCTAAAAATGGTTTAATAAACAAAGGTCATGAATTATGTTTCTGTCACCTCAAATAAAATAGGGTGAACCAGGACTGATGGGTGAAGTTGGCCGTGCAGGTCTGACGGGGTTAGAGGTCAGTACGTGGGTTACGTACTTTCTGGTCTTCAATTAAAAACACATTTTATTGTATCAGTTCAAGATGTTGTGTATTTTGTGTATAATTTGAATGATACTAAATTGTATGTTTTCCCTTAGGGAAGTACTGGAACTCCTGGAACGCAGGGACCAAAGGGACTTGACGGACAGAAGGTATAAGATTGTTTTCTTAATTTGATCACATTCTGCTTTCGAGGGTTGTTGCGGTACTTCACTAATAAAGTAATGCAATACTAATTGATTGAAATCGGTACTATACACTGCAAAAACTGAAATCTAAGTAAGATTAAATATCTCAAATAAGGGTGATATTTGCTTATTTTCTGTCTGATAAGATAATTCTTCTCACTAAGCAGATTTTATGTTAGAGTGTTTTACTTGTTTTAAGGGTTTTGGTCCTAAATCATCTCAGTAAGATATTACAGCTTGTAGCTGAGATTTTATGACCTATATTGAGTAAAACATGCTTGAAACTAGAATATCAACTGTTGCAAAGCTGTGTCATCAACACTCACAAGTATAAAACTACTTTTCTAAACTAATAATTTCTTACTTCAAGCATGAAAAAAAATCATGATTTTGACACAATTGTGTCTCATAATTAAAACAGATGACAGCCAAATTGACTTTGCTGTTTTATTTTCAATGAAACAATAGAAAATACGTACTCATATAGTAGTACAGTTGGCACAGTACAGTAAACTGACAGTTAATATTTAAACATTTAACATGTGACATTTCTAACAATATTGAACAGAATTAGTTCATGCACATTCAGATAAATTCCTCAAAATTACAATTAAAAATTTTCTGGCCAGAGGCTGGGCTGTATATATGCGCACTAATTGACTGAAAGAGCACGCACTTGGCGCGATGATGTCATGTTATCGATGGAAAAATGCATTTTTAGACCATATGATTTGCCTGAGCGGCTAGGAGACCCCGAGAGTAACAAGCGGTTGCCTTGTTGACTTTCCATTAAGAACAATAAATTACTTTTTAGTATAAGTTTGCTGGTTTCAAGAAATGTAATGCCGAGCGCATATCATTATGTCAAGATAATGGCACTAGCATTTACTTAATTTAAGAATATTTTTCAACATATTGAGCAAAAAGGTCTCTTTTTTTTTCTACCAAGAAAAGTGCACTTGTTATTAGTGAGAATATACTTATTTTAAAGTATTTTGGGGTTCATTGAGGTTAGCTAATTTTACTTGTTTTGGAAAGTCTTGACAAGCCGAATTTTCTTGTTCTATAGGCAGATAATTTTGCTTAGTTCAAATAAAATACCCCTCATTTTTTGTATTTTTTTTCTTGTTTTTGAACACTGACTTTTTGCAGTGTACTGCCTTTGAAAAGTACCGGTACTGTTCTTTTATCTGAATGCCAGTGTGCAGTGGTGACTACAGAGCCAAGGTGCATGATGTTGTGTGTCAAAACCCACACACAAAGTGTATACAAGCAATAACATCTTGGAGAGGAAGAATGGCAAAAAACATACATTCTACTGGTTAATAAAGAGGGTGCGTGATGCTTAATAGGGAGGTATTTGGGCTTCAAAACCAACAATAAAGGTAATGCATTAAACAAGAATGCGCTGCGCTTCAAGTGTTGCTTTAAAACACGCCTCGCCAAATGTGGCGATTGGTATTACCACATTTGCGTCAAACATTGGTAAACATCTAAATAATAAGCATTCAGATCTGCACAAGGCGTTATAAAGAGTGACAGGTGATAATGTAGTCATTACACCTGTCCTGCTGTTAGGCTCCGAGGAGCACAGGGCAGACGTTCCTTCCAGGGCTGATGTTTTCGTCGGGTGTAACACCCTTCACTTTACCCGGTCTGCTAAGCTCCGCTTTCCGGTCAGAATTTGAGGCCGCGGATTTGTGACAATCTGGTCGCTTTATTATTAGTTTTGCAGGGCACAACCAAACCCATTTATTTTTCTACTGCGCAGTGCACAAGCTCCCTCTCTCTCTCTTTACTTGGCCACTCACTCACTGACGTCACTCAGCCAACACATGGCCATTCTCACAAACACACATACGCTACTCTCATAAGTAAAAACTATTTTAACATCATTAAAATATCAATTTAAAAACCATACCAAAAGTTCTATCACGGCCGGGATTTGAACCCAAGACCTTCTTCTTTGCAAAGCAAGTACTAATGACGCCCGCCTCAGAGCCACAGACTTTGTAAAACATTTGTGTTTGTATTGCAATTAGTGACAGAACATGACGTGGCCAGGAATAAAATGGTATAGGAAGCGCCTTGTCATTAAATAATTTACCTTTTTAATGGGCCCCCACTGATCACGAAGCCCTACGCAGAGCGCGTGTTCTAAATTTAGGGTGGAGCGGCACCTGACTGACACGACAAAGGTATTATACCGACAGCGTTCCACATCCATTTCATTCAGTCAAAACCAACTTTAGTTACGTCAGTATAATTTATTGTTAAAGTTATGTTGACAGCACATTTCGGACCGGATCATTTTTAAAGTAAAAGCGGACTTTATTGTGTTACGTTGTTGGAGTGACCAAAGATCATATATTGAGAGAGGATGACCCAACGCATAGTTTTGTACAGCGCACACAAAGTATATTTGCAGTCAGTTATATCATCTTCTTTTTCTTACTTAAAAAAAAATACAGAGGACCTGACCTCGGTGTCCTCAATGGTAGGTACGGCCAGGATCGCAAACAGGGAACAGGTGTGCTGGCAAACAAAGTCAAGGTGCTGCATAACCAAAGTGACAGGAAGTGCAACCAAAATAAAAGCACAAGACAGGGACTAAGACACTAAACCAGTGGTTCTTAACCTGGGTTCGATTCAACCCTAGGGGTTCGGTGAGTCGGGCTCAGGGGTTCGGCGGTGGTCAAGACACACCCGACTCATTGTGTAAATAAAAACTTCTCCCTATCGGCGTATTACGGATACGGCAACAGCAGAAGTCAGACTGATTTGGTGTGTAATTTGTTGTGAGTTTATGCACTGTGTTGATTTTGTTGTTTAAACAAGGTGATGTTCATGCACGGTTCATTTTGTGCACCAGTAAAAAAAACATGGTAACACTTTAGTATGGGGAACATATTCACCATTAATTAGTTGCTTATTAACATGCAAATTAGTAACATATTGGCTCTTAACTAGTCATTATTAACCCTCTAACCCTGGCCCTAACCCTCTAACCCTGGCCCTAACCCTAACCAAATAACTCTAAATTAAGTCTTTGTTACTTGGAATATGTTCCCCTAGTGTCCAAAAAACTCTAAACTAAGTCTTTGTTACTTAGAATATGTTCTCCATACTAAAGTGTTACCAAAAACATAACTTCGTCTTGAATTAGAAAAAAAAAAAACATTGTATTTTTCACTAAAGAAGGGTTCGGTGAATGCGCATATGAAACTGGTGGGGTTCAGTACCTCCAACAAGGTTAAGAACCACTGCACTAAACACAGGAGGAAAAAACAACAAACTCATGGTCTGGCGTGAACAGATCATGACGCAAGTAGTGCAATTCTCTGCACCTGTATACCAAAATACAGTCTGAAAGAACTTTAGATTAAACTGTTAGCAAGTGTTGGGCAAATAAATGACATGCATTCAAGTAAAATGTTCCTGGATGACATTCTCAAGATAAAATTGCATTTGTGTACAAATATTGGGGTCTTTTCTTAAGCTAATTGTAATAATACAAGGGAGTAATCACCTGTGATTATTCATGGTAAATCCAAATTCCAAAATGGTTGCATTTAGGCTTGGGGTTGGGTTAACAGCAGCAGTTGGTGTCATGCTGGCATGTGTTGATGTGAGGTGCGAATCGAGTTGTTTGAGGCAGATCTGGACGTAGCGTGCATGTTACATAAACATTCTTGCCTTTAATTTTAAGGAGCGAAAAGTAGTGCCGGTACTTGCCGTTTGAGAACGCTACCTTTGAGTCTCCCTTGAGCGCTAAACCTACAAGCCAAAAGCCAGAGCTGTCACCTTCTTGTCTGGCTTTCACTGAAAGCTGTTTAACTTTTCCAGGGGGACTCTGGGAGCTTTGGAGAAACTGGACCTCCTGGGTCAAGAGGCCCCGTGGTAAACTTGTATTATGTTTACATTTGGCTGCAGAGAAACATCTACTTGAATGTTTGTACTGTATGTCTTTTTTGAAGGGAGTACCTGGACCGCGGGGTGTCAGAGGAGACACTGGCAAGCTGGGACCCCCTGTAAGTGTCACACATTGTCAGGAATGTATTATTGAATGAATGAATGATCTTTATTTGTCATTGTGCATGTACAGGTACAGGTCCAACCAGAGGCGTCACTAGCTTTTAAGGACAGGGGGGGCTTAGCCCCCAGGAGATGCACAGGATGCGAGCGAACGTAGCGCACGAGCACAAAACTTCACAAACGGTTAACAAAGACTTAGAAATTAATCATTGTTATTATTATTATTTCAGTCGGTTTATTTTCAATCTGTGTTCAGTACAACAACAAACATGGGTTTGCACAGTGACATTTTGTTTACAGCATCAACAAGAAACAATTACTTGCATGATCCTTCAAGATACACTGAAACACAATGAAAGTCATGGCATTAGCCTCTATGTTATTCATTCACAACATAGAGGCTAATGCCACAACTTATATACATATATATATATATATATATATATATATATATATATATATATATATATATATATATATATATATATATATATATATATATATATATATATATATATATATATATATATATATATATATATATATATATATATATATGTATTATGGCAAGCCGTTAAGGAAATTAAATATATATGGAAGTCTGAATAGAAATGAGAAACTTTTATATATACTGTAAATAAGAAAGACTTAGAGTCCTTCTGCTGATCTGAAAAAGAGCCAAAGCTGTCAAAGAGCTGAGGGACCATCTTCAAAGTGCAATGCTGAAACAAATAATGCAAACAATAAAATGTAACTTCCAGGGCTTGAGATTAACGTAGTCCCGTCGTCGGTAAAAAAAAAAATGCACGGGACGAAATTAAATGCTCCCCGGGACGATGGCTTTTAACCATTTTTTTTTCTTTTTATGTATTTATTAAATTTACATTTTATATTAAATTTCTTGGTTTTTCCACCCTCTGAAAATCCTATGAAATGTTTAACAAGCCATCCTATAATAATACAACAGCTATTAATGTAACAATACAATAAAACAAATATATTTAATGATGTTTTTTTCATTATTTTAACAATAGGCTAATGTATATTACTTTATATAGATTCTACAAGAAACACAAAACTTAAAAACTAAATTATTTACAATTGCAGACACAAGTTTCTTGTTCTGCAGTGCTGTGTGCTAATGTGCTTCGTACACCTGCAGGACCGCAAGCAAGGTCGCAGAGAAAATGCGGACTGGATTTTGAGTGATGTGGGCATTTTCTATATGAACAAAAAAAAAAAAAAAGATTTATTTTTTTTATTTTTTTTTTAAACACCAAATTATTTAGGGGGGCTTAAGAACATTTTAGGGGGGCTTGAGCCCCCCTAAAATAGGCCTAACAACGCCAATGGGTCCAACGAAATTTAGGTTGCTTCCCTGAGGTGCTTTGCATTTAAAAAAAAGAAGAAACCACACAATATACAGAAACAACACAATATACTCAATATGCAATATACAATATGGCCTAAGACCACTCTAAGAGGCAATGTAAAAAAAAACGAGACAATAAAAAGTATAAAGTGACGAGTAAACTGACTAGAGAGGAGTAATGCTGGTTCCCAAGTGTGCTGAGGGGGTGGGAGTCAGTATTTTGTACCTCCTATGCTGTGCAGGCTTTATATTTTGGATTAAATATGTAAATAAATATGATAAATATTGTCCAGTTGGCATGTAATCGCTGATTGCACAGTCCCGGATCGTGATTGACCGGTGGTTGTCATTAATATATGCTTCCAAATGTCTCAGAATTTGTGCTAGAGGTGTTCGGATTTAATACAAAAAAACAAGTGTGATTGCATTTACAAAACCCAAAACCAGTGAAGTTGACATGTTGTGTAAATCATAAATAAAAACAGAATACAATGATTTGCAAATCCTTTACAACCTATATTCAATTGAATAGACTGCAAAGACAAGATACTTAACGTTCGAACTGGTAAACTTTGTTATTTTTTGCAAATATTAGCTCATTTGAAATTTGATGCCTGCAACATGTTTCAAAAATGCTGGCACAAGTGGCAAAAAAGACTGAGAAAGTTGAGCAATGCTCATCAAACACTTATTTGGAACATCCCACGGTGAACAGGCTAATTGGGAACAGGTGGGTGCCATGATTGGGTATAAAAGCAGCTTCTATGAAATGCTCAGTCATTCACAAACAAGGATGGGGCGAGGGTCACCACTTTGTCAACAAATGCGTGAGCAAATTGTCGAACAGTTTAAGAACAACATTTCTCAACGAGCTATTGCAAGGAATTTAAGGATTTCACCATCAGTGATATTATCAAAAGGTTCAGAGTAGCTGGAGAAATCACTGCACGTAAGCGATGATATTACGGACCTTCAAAAAGCGACATCAGTGTGTAAAGGATATCACCACATGGGTTCAGGAACACTTCAGAAAACCGCTGTCAGTAACTACAGTTTGTCGCTACATCTGTAAGTGCAAGTTAAAACTCAACTATGCAAAGCCAAAGCCATTTATCAACAACACCCAGAAACGCCGCCCGCTTCGCTGGGCCCGAGCTCATCTAAGATGGACTGATGCAAAGTCGAAGAGTGTTCTGTGGTCTGACGAGTCCACATTTCAAATTGTTTTTGGAAACTGTGGACGTTGTGTCCTCCGGAACAAAGAGGAAAAGAACCATCCGGATTGTTATAGGCGCACAGTTCAAAAGCCAGCATGTGTGATGGTATGGGGGTGTATTAGTGCCCAAGGCATGGGTAACTTACACATCTGTGAAGGCACCATTAATGCTGAAAGGTACATACAGGTTTTGGAGCAACATATGTTGCCATCCAAGCAACGTTATCATAGACGCCCCTGCTTATATCAGCAATACAATGCCAAGCCACGTGTTACAACAGTAAACAGTCATAGTAAAAGAGTGTGGGTACTAGACTGGCCTGCCTGTAGTCCAGACATGTCTCCCATTGAAAATGTGTGGCACATTATGAAGCGTAAAATACAACAGAGACCCCGGACTGTTGAACAACTTAAGCTGTACATCAAGCAAGAATGGGAAATAATTCCACCTGAAAAGCTTCAAAAATTGGTCTCCTCCGTTCCCAAACGTTTACTGAGTGTTGTTAAAAGGAAAGGCCATGTAACACAGTGGTAAAAATGCCCCTGTGCCAACTTTTTTGCAATGTGTTGCTGCCATTAAATTCTAAGTTAATGATTATTTGTAATAACATTTAGTTTCTCAGTTCAAACATTAAATATCTTGTCTTTGCAGTCTATTCAATTGAATATAAGTTGAAAGGGATTTGTAAATCATTGTATTCTGTTTTTATTTACCATTTACACAACGTGACAACTTTACCAGTTTTGGGTTTTGTACAATGTGGGACATAATCTCCAATACAAGCAGTCCTGCAGCGTCTTTACTTGTGCAAAGCTGCACAGTCAGTTAACGTCTATCTAAATGTCCTCCGATAAGCACACAAGGCTGCACTGGTCTTGTGGTCAAGTTATTTACAAAAGGTAAACGTGGGAGGCTATAGGCTACTAGGAGCCAGCAGCTACACAACAGCTAAGCACACAATAGCACACATGTAGACATATGTGTAATACGTTTCCTAAATTGAACAATATTGCATTCTAAAACAGCACATTTGTCAATATAAACAAATATCAAATATATATAATTTCATATTACTTACTCATACAAAGTCTCCAAGGCTTGTTGGGAAGTTTCCAGTGACAAGAAGTGTCCACATCATTCAGCTGACTGCGTCACAATCTTAATTTGATGAATTAAAAACAATTACCACTGCCTTTGAACTTAAAGACAGTGTAAGTTCATTCCAGACGGTAAATAATAAATAGGTCAGTGATTTTTCATACCTGCCTATGTTTTCTGTTTGACTAATTTCACATGATTAACATTTTTCTAACATTCACAATCCAAAATAATGAACGTATGTATGAACCATACTGATAGCATAAATAATAATCATCCCAAAGCCAGACAATGAGTTTCTTCCACATAATTGGCATTCACACAATTAGTACTTCCTCTTCTTATTCCACTCTTTTGCGCCACCTTTTTCTCCCACATTTTTCATCCGATTTACTGTCAAAATGTTCGACCTTCCACATTACCAGGAATTACACAATTACCAAGATTTTTTTTTTTTTATTGAAAATTATTGGTTATTTTTTTCAAAGGTCCAGATTTCACACATTTCTCAAAAAATTCAAACATTCAAACATCAAAATCTTATATGGTAATGTTAGTCAAATTGTTGGCAGGCTAACGTGAGTGCATTGGTATTGGAGTACCCATTTAAGTTTAATGTTAAAATTATCAATCAAAATGTATTTATATAGCCCTTAGTCACATGTGCCTCAAAGGCAAAAAAATATAAAAAATAAGACTGCTGTACAGCGTAAGAATTGTTTTAAGCCAGGGGTGTCCAAACTTTTTCGACTCTGGGCCGCAGACTGAAAAAAACCAATACAAAAAATAGGTTGGTTTTTTTTAACCTTTATGGCTTTCCTCAAGTTTGGTCCCCGGTACCCGGAAGGGTCTCAGTCATAAAAATGTTAGAAATAAGTCATAAATTATTATTTTTTCATTTAACGCTTGAATCTCGAGATCAACTTCAGGTCTGTCTGTCGTTATAACGTTTTTTTAAATTTTGTTTTTATGTTTATGCCCTTTATGTCAAAACCCTTATTTATATGGCAAACACACAAACTATGCAACATTTTCCCCCAAAACATTTCAAAGTGGAATATTTGATGTGAAGTAATTGGAACCTTAAATAGGTCAATAATTCATAACAATAAAAAAAATAAAAAGAATAAGTGTTGAAAATAAGCCAAATTTCTATTTTTTTTTACTATTAACGCTTAAGTCAGTAGATCTGTTGATTATAAGATTTTATAACTTTTTCTTTTTTTTTTGTTTGTTTGTTTGTTGCTTTTTTTGTGAAAGAAAACTTTTGTTTCGCACAAAATATGCAATATTTTCCCCCCAAAATATTTCAAAGTGGAATTGTTCCAGTGAAGTAATTGGAGCCTTCAATAGGTCAATAACAGTCCGCATGGCAGCTTTGTGTTATTAGTGTCAACATTGCCACTTTTTCTTGTTACATTTCACCTGTTTACTCTTTTATTACACTTTTTCATGTTTTACATTTTTATTGTAGTATTTGCAGAATGTGCCGGGGGCCGTTAACAAATTAGCTGGGGGCCGCACTTTGGACATGCCTGTTTTAAGCACAAAGGAAGTTTTTGTAAGTGTGTATGTATATCAATCAATCAATCAAAGTTTATTTAGGATGTCGTTGTGGCTTGTGCAGCCCTTTGAGACACTCGTGATTTAGGGGTATATAAGTAAACTTTGATTGATTGATTGATTGATTTATATGGCACTTAATCACAAGTGTCTCAAAGGGCTTCACAAGCCACAACGAAAAAATTAATAGCGTCCCAATTAACGAAATCCCCTGCAATAATAAAAGGAACTCTGTTTACACCTTAGAGTCATAAATGTTGGTACTTCAGGTTTACTAACGTTGGGATTTTAGCTATTTTACCTCATTTTGCAGGTTTTCACTTCAGAGTCATATATTTAGTCATTTAACACTACCTGGCTAATGTGCCAACTGTTAGCATTTCAGTTCGGATTTTAAGCGTTCAATCACAATTTCTTCTATCAAAATAAATGTTTCTATTACCGACATATTGAATTAAATCTGATCAATTTTACTTAACAATGACAACACCCCACATAGAAGGCTAAACTTGATTCTAATTTATATTTTTGTGTTGTTTTCAGGGTCTACTCGGACAGGTTGGTCCCAAAGGTCAGCAAGGAGCGAAAGGGGGACCAGGACAACAAGGCATGAAAGGAGAGTCAGGAGCTCCAGGCCCTCCAGGGAAAGAGGTTCTCTATAATAATTCAAATACAATTATGACTATATTAAAGGGGAACATCACTTTTTTGGGAATTGAAGGGAATAAGCGGTAGAAAATGGATGGAAGGGCATTCATTATCCTAATGGGAGACAAGCACACATGATTTATTTTTTATTTTTTATGCATTCTAACTCGTAAATAAACGTCAGTAAGAGTCAGCTAACGATGGTGATAATGGGATAAAGCCATTAAAAACCTCCTTAAACGTTTTATATACACACTGTGAGTATATATGTAACCCAGCGGACACGTTAGTAATACCATGTAATATTTACATGTTTTGGTCATTTTAAGCATACAGGCGCATCACAACGTTCGTTATTTTCTTCAACAACAACAACTATTACTATTTGTGACATACTTCATGTGGGCCCACAAAGACTACTCTGGGACAAATGATAATCCAGAACTAGAGATGTCCGATAATGGCTTTTTTGCCGATATCCGATATTCCGATATTGTCCAACTCTTAATTACTGATTCCGATATCAACCGATACCGATATATACAGTCATGGAATTAACACATTATTATGCCTAATTCTGTTGTTATACCCCGCTGGATGCATTAAACAATGTAACTTTACCATGAATTGATTAACGTGGACCCCGACTTAAACAAGTTGAAAAACTTATTCGGGTGTTACCATTTAGTGGTCAATTATACGGAATATGTACTGTACTGTGCATTCTACTAATACAAGTTTCAATCAATCAATCAAAAACAAGGTTTTCCAAAATAAGAGAACAACTTCAACTCCAGTTATGGAAAAAAGTGCCAACATGGCACTGCCATATTTATTATTGAAGTCACAAAGTGCATTATTTTTTTTTAACATGTGTCTCAAAACAGCTTGGAATTTGGGACATGCTCTCCCTGAGATAATCCTGACACCCATTACAACTATGGGAAATACTATACTTTGACTTTCACAAAGTGCATTATTTTTTTATTTTTTTTAAACATGCCTCAAAACAACAGCTACAAAAACAATGAAGGCACACAGCTTCAGTCCAGAGTATACTAGAGCATACTTGCCAACCTTGAGACCTCCGAATTCGGGAGATGGGGGGGGGTTTTGAGGTGTCGGGGTTTGGTGGTAGCGGGCGTGTATATTGTAGCGTCCCGGAAGAGTTAGTGCTGCAAGGGGTTCTGGGTATTTTTTCTGTTGTGTTTATGTTGTGTTACGGTGCGGATGTCCTCCCGAAATGTGTTTGTCATTCTTGTTTGGTGTGGATTCACAGTGTGGCGCATATTTGTAACAGTGTTAAAGTTGTTTATACGCGCACCCTCAGTGTGACCTGTATGGCTGTTGATCAAGTATTCCCTACGTCCGTGTTTTACTGGATATGTACCGCTCCATACAGCAGCGTTTTAAAAAGTCATTCATTTTACTTTTTGAAACCGATACCGATAATTTCCGATATTACATTTTAAAGCATTTATCGGCTCGCCGATATTATCGGACATCTCTATCCAGAACCTTATATTTTTGAGCCTGCATATAAGGAGGATGGTCTAAAAGTTTAAATATTCAATAGCTGCTCTGTGATCAAGGCGCTGCTTAAAAAGTAGTTCCTCTGCAAGGTCGTCAGAAAGACACGAAAAGATGCACATTTTTTTCCCCTCTGGAGTAAAGATTTGGATTAATTTAGCAGCTAAACTAAAGTCTTGTGCTGAAGGATATTAACATCCCATTAGTCAGCATCCCACGGAGAGCAGACAGTGTACAGTAAGTGATTGTTTTATCGTGATCATATTTTGTATTTATTGTTTAGCACTTAGCAATACCGCTACATGAGTTTTTCCACTAAAGCTGCATCCGTTTAGCACACTGTTTCTACAACCTGTAGCTCATCTTCCTAATATTCAGGCTCAAAAAGGTTCTGGCTCATCATCTGTTCCAAAGTAGTCATCGTTGTCTCTCATTAAGTCTGCCATTATTAGTAGGGTTGTTGTTGTTGAAGGAAATAGCAAACGTTAGGATGTGTCTGTGAAGTCAATGTACCACCCTAATGATTAAAATGAGTAAAATATGTAAATATTACATGTTATTATGAATAAGCCTCTTACTGAATAACATATTTACTTACAGTGTGTTTATAAAACGTCAACAGAGGTTTTGGGATGTTATTAGTGCTTTTTAGGCGGAATAGATCAAATGCCCATTACCTGCATTGTTAGCCGCCTATTGCTATTGTTTATTTACTAGTCAGAATGCATAAAAAGAAAGGCATATGTGTCCTTGTCTCACATCAGAATTTTAAATGACGGGCAAAATTACAAAGAAAAAGTGCAGTTCCCTTTTAAGTCAGGTTGTGTCAAATGGATTTTCTATTAAGAATGAATTTAATGAATATATTAAACACTATCAGAAAGCGCTCAATATATTGTTTTGCCTTGTAGGGAGATGATGGCTTGCCAGGCATTCAAGGTCCACCAGCTTTCACTGGCCTCGAGGTAAAATTGTTATTGTTTTTTTCCCTTAATTTACTTTGCAAACAAATGTCTTGTTTTTTGCATTCCGTACAGGGCCCTCCTGGAGAAATTGGACCTCATGGACCTGCAGGTCCCCTTGGGAATCCTGTAAGATTGTTTATGACAGATCACATTTTCACATTTGCATACTTATTATTAATTGTTAACTCCGGAGGAAATAAAACGTGGTCTTTTGTTCAAACGTTGACTTGCAGGGAGTGCAAGGAAGACTAGGACCTGAAGGCAAGCAGGGCAATAAAGGCGAGAAGGTAATAACAGGGTGAAGGTAATAACAGGGTTTCTACATGTATCAGCAAATCTAATTTACCGTATTTTCCAGACTATAAGGTGCACTTTAAATCCTTTATTTTTCTCAGAATAAGTTTGGTTGACTATACCCACCTTAATTACCTTTGTTGCTGTTGGACGGGGTGTAAATGGTTTTAATCTGAAGATGATAAGGAAAACTGTTTTTGTTGATTTTGAACACCCCAGCTGCAAGCGAATGAAGGGCATTCTTAGTCAACAGCCATGCATGTCACACTAAGGGTGACCGTATAAACAAAGCCAACACTGTCATACACATGTGCCATACTGTAAAACCACACTAAACAACAATAACAATCACATTTCGTGAGAATATTTGAACCACGACATAAACACAACAGAACAAATACCCAGAATTCCCTGCAGTAGTACCAACTCTTCCGGGACATTGCACTATTTTATTTGGTACATGGTATAATGATAAGTGTGACCGGTAGATGGCAGTCAAACATAAGCGATAAGTCTCAAGTAAACAACACCAACATTTTTTAAATGTTTCACTGAAAATATAGAACATTACTCACGGTGCTCAAAAATCTATTAAAATGTTTTAGTAGTAAATGTTTTAGTGCCATTTCACCTGGGATAGGCTCCAGCACCCCCCGAGACAGACAAGGTGTAGAAAATGGATGGATGAATATTTTGAGACCGGCACTTAATAATGAATTA
>NC_084751.1:34587281-34687281 GCF_033978785.1 Entelurus aequoreus | reverse complement strand
TAATTCATTAAACAGATGATATTCTCAAGAAGGCAATGAGTACAAAGGGTTTTTGCAGACCTTTGAGACACTTGTGATTAAGGGCTATATAAAATAAACTTTGATTGATTGATTGATACAAGAAATTGTTAAAATAATTGTTTGTGTTTGTGTTGATTCTCCACTCTGATTTCTATGTGGTTTTGTCTTTAAAAAACTGACAATAGGGAAAACGAGGGAAACTTGGAGTCAGAGGGACCAGGGGTATGAGAGGACCAAAAGTAAGTCCACACTCTCTGCACATCATATTAAATTATACTCCATGAGCCCAGACAAAACTGTGTATTGTGGTTTAGGGTGAAAAGGGAGAAACAGGACTACCAGGACATCTTGGCTGGGCAGGAATGATTGTAAGACACTTTTTACTCATTGGCTTGTTTCACAGTGTTTGAGTTCAACAGAAAAGAAGCAGATCATTGTGTAATAGTCCTATATTTACATTAGGAGTGTCCTGATCCGATATTAATATCGTACATCGGTCTGAAATCATTAAAAAATAAAGGGCTTATGTATGTGTAAAATGTGTGATAAGCTAGAGTAGGTAATAAGTGTCCTTAATTGAACAATATTGCGGTCTAAAACAGCACATGTGTCAATATAAACAACTGTCAAATAATTATAGTTGCATATCACTCACACATACAAAGTCTCCAAGGTAGAACGAATTGGAAAGTATCCAGTAAGACAAGTTTCCGCATCATTTATCGCATAGAGCTTAATTCAATGAACTATGTGTCATCAAAGATATAATAAACTCTCCACTTCAAATTCAAACACATCATACTGTAAATATGTCATAATGTCAGCGTTTTTATATTTACAATTGTTCTTTAAGTAATTTCACTTGATCAAACAGTCTCTAGCATTTCACACTACAAAATAATACAAGTGAGTACGATGATTTGTGCTGATATTGTACTGGATTAACATTGGTACGCTCCAATAGTCAAGGCCCCAATATCGGTATCGTATCAGAAGTGAAAAAGTTGTATCAGGACACTCCAAATTTACATTGCGAGATTAATAGATAATTATCTAAAGAGTCAGTAATTTAATATGCACCTGATGATTGTCTCATTTCTAAGGGCGTCCCTGGTTTACGTGGCGATGTGGGGGATCTCGGAGGAAAAGGAAAAGAGGTAAAAAAAGAAGCTTATAGATGTGGTGGAATCAAATAAATAGGGATGAGTAGTAATAAAATAAATACAAATAATGTATAAACTGTTTCTTACTCATATTGAATGAGTTATTTTTCCAGGTTCATTGAACATATTGATTCATTCTGTACAAGCACAAGCTAATGAGGGCCACTATCAAAGTTTACAATAAAAAGCCAACAACGCCCTATTTGAAATGCTGCCCATCCGCCACAATCCACATGTCTTTCCCTTTTTTGTGAGGTACAGATAGTAAAAAAAACTGCTAGCACAATGCGGCTATCAATGCAGGTGTCATGATCCGTGGTCCGGATCATGTTTTATTATGTTATGTTAATTTTGGACTCCCAGAGTTCCTGTTTGTGCACTCTTGGGTTTATGTTGGTCACCATGGGGATTAATTGGGTTCACCTGCCTCTGGTTAGTGGTCAGTCTGGCGTCATTGTTTGCTTCATGCTCCTGTTACGTGAGTACTCCTTGTCTTGAGCCTATGCTAACTATTAGCTTCAAGTGGATTCGGCACGTGTTTTCCTTCGACTAGTTTTGTGTTTGTGGGGCTGTTTTGACATTTAAAGATTAAATCATGTTCCTACCTGCAAGTCCTGTCCGGAGTCGTCTGTTTGCATCCCGAGAGAACGAACCGCGCAGTAAGCTGCAACCAAACCGTGACAGCAGGTAATGGGGATTAATCCATTTTGCCTATACAGCCAAAAAAAAAAAATCTCCAAAAACGTTTTACAGTATTTACATGATGTAACCATGTAGTAAAATGCAAAAATATATTAACAGTATTTTGCTCATGTTAAGTATAACCGGAAGAAACTTCTTTCCTGGGCGCATTGATTTCACAGAGCGCATAGCATTTAACGCAACGTCCGTCAACAACACAGAAAGCGAAAGCGCATTCAGGGTTTGCTACCATTAATCATGGCAGACTTTATCAGAGCCGACAAATAATTATATTTTGGGACAAATGATGATCCAGGATCTTATATTTTTAAGCCAGAATATAATAACTGGAAAATTCATGCAAAAATGTATGAGTAGGGCCGTGTTGTGAACCTCCATCCGGTGGGTAGCGGGGGGTGTATGTTGTAGCATCCCGGAAGAGTTAGTGCTGTAAGGGGTTCTGGGTATTTGTTCTGTTGTGTTTATGTTGTGTTACGGTGCGGATGTTGTCCCGAAATGTGTTTGTAATTCTTGTTTGGTGTGGGTTCACAGTGTGGCGCATATTTGTAACAGTGTTAAAGTTGTTTATACGGTCACCCTCAGTGTGACCTGTATGGCTGTTGACCAAGTATGCGTTGCATTCATATGTGTGTGTGAAAAGCCGTAGATATTATGTGATTGGGCCGGCACGCAAAGGCAGTGCCTTTAAGGCCTCCAATATTGTTGTCTGGTTGGAAATCGGGAGAATGGTTGCCCCGGTAGATTTTCGGAAGGGGCCCTGAAATTCGGGAGTCTCCCGGGAAAATCGGGAGGGTTGGCAAGTATGACTGGAAGACGCAACTGCTCTGTACTTCTCCCTACGTCCGTGTACCACTCCGTACAGCGGCGTTTTAAAAAGGCATACATTTTACTTTTTGAAACCGATACCGATCATTTCCGATATTACATTTTAAAGCATTTATCGGCCGGTAATATCGGCAGTCCGATATTATCGGACAGCTCTAGTTAGCACACTTACACGATGGCGTCACGAATAAAAATCCATGATTTTCAAGTTTAAATGTACAAATTTTGCAAAAACGTTAGCACAAAAGAGTAGCATGTAGACAAGGGGAAATAGTTAGCATGCTTGCAGGGTGGAGCTTTTTCTAGACACTCAAAGTGCATTACGGTGAGGAATGACAACTCATATACGATGAGCTAAAAGTTTTAGAAGCGGAGAGGGAAAGAAGACAGGATGAAATGTTGGAGCAGACCGGAGCATGACTTGGTGGTTTAAATGTGTTAGCATTTAGCTACTACAATAGCAATGTCGCCATAGCTTGGTTAATATGCAGGTCACTGCATGTAAATGAAGGTTCATAGAGATTTTTGGATGTTTTTTCAGAGGGATTTTAGGCGGAGTCGGTGAATCCCCATTACCTGCATTGTTAGTTGCCTCTTGCTTGTCTCTTGTGCACTCATCAAAAGACATGTGTTCTTGTTTGTGGATGATGTTTAAAATTCCCCCCTGTGGGGGGGGAGGTGCAGCCAGCGCTGCCTGTCGGAGTAAAAGTCACCGCCGCTGTCCGTGGTGCTGAGGACGAGCGCCATCGGGCAGGGGCATGTGCTGACGGCAGCTGGCAGGTGATTAGATTTCACAGGTGGTACGTGTTAATCTACTCAAGTCGGGTGCAGGAGGAGGAGGAAGTTTGGAGAGTGACTGAAAAGTCACATCCTGAGAGAGAAAAATTTGCATAAAAACATACGATCATCAAAAACCTTGTTAAACCTGCACGCTGGACTCCTGTGCCGTGTCTGACAGAGGGACCGCGAGGAAGCGACTTCCACACTCCCATATATTCAGTTTTCCTTAAAGATGGATGCATGGCAATTATTGTCGCATTGCGTAGTGGAAAATATGTTTTGCATTGCAGTTTCATCACTTCTAAACCATTCTCAATAACAATTGGGGATGGTGTGGTGCGGTTTGGAGAGTGTCCGTGCCAGCAACCTGAGGGTTCCTGGTTCAATCCCCACCCTTTACCAACCTCGTCGCGTCCGTTGTGTCCTTGAGCAAGACACTTCACCCTTGCTCCGGATGGGTCGTGGTTAGCGCCTTGCATGGCAGCTCCCGCCATCAGTGTGTGAATGTGTGCGTGAATGTGGAAATAGTGTCAAAGCGTTTTGAGTACCTTAAAGGTAGAAAAGTGCTATACAAGTATAACCCATTTACCATTTAATACTGATGAAAATTAGAAACTTATCAAGCATACAGAGCCCCAGACGTCACGTGACTAGTTTTGCACATATCACCATATAATGCAGGAAAGAAAGCAGCTAAAATGAAAGTAACACAGTCAGCTTCAAGTCTTTAGAGCAGAGTGACAGGTCATGTGTTTTTGGTTTTGTTTTGTTCCATTTGTTTAGTGTTTAGTTCTATTCACAGCGCTTTGTTCCTCCCTTTGTTTGGTTGCTCGGAGCACTGATTATTTTTCACCTGCCTCTGATTAGGGATCAGGAGGATCAACTGCTCCTGAACGCTAAACAGGGAGATTTTTATACTTGTGTCACCCTGTCTTTGGTGCAGGTTCATTGCACGCTTCATGCAATTGCTATGTTTCAGTCTATTATCTTCAGAGGTTGGTAGAGTAGTAATGCACCACATTTACTCGATTTCATTTACTTAAGTAATTTTTTGGAAAAAAAAGTTTCATTCCGATCGTTACGTTTATTTACATCATAATTATTTATAATCTATTAAGACTTGCAAAGACAAATATATTTAGTCAGCAAGCCTTCTTCCAGCAGGCACTGTCACATGACTGTGTTTCGCCGATTCAACGTAAGCTTGAGTGACGTTTGACTCCAACCTACTCAGTGGCCTGGTGGTTAGAGTGTCCGCCCTGAGATCGGTAGGTTGTGAGTTCAAACCCAAGACTATAAAAATGGGACTCATTACCTCCCTGCTTGGCACTCAGCATCAAGGGTTAGAATTGAGGGTTAAATCACCAAAATGATTCCTGGGTGCGGCCACCGCTGCTGCCCACTGCTCCCCTCACCTCCCAGGGGGTGAACAAGGGGATGGGTCAAAGGCAGAGGACAAATTTCACCACACCTAGTGTGTGTGACAATCATTGGTACTTTAACTTGAACATTTCACCAATCGAACGAAGCCTCACGGCGGAGATCCAATCAAAGCTACAATTCCCAAGACACGGTGTTTGGATTTTTCACTGGGAAACAAGACTATATTGTAGAGATTTAACGATAAACGGTAAAAAATTATGACGGCGGCAAAACTTCAGACGGTTAGTATGACCATTTTTAAATTAAAATGTTCCAAAAAACTGAGATTGATAACTGCCCTTTGATAAGCTCACGGCAGACTGACTGTTGCCAACTCACTAGCTTAAAGTTTAAGTACCAATGATTGTCACACACACACTAGGTGTGGTGAAATTTGTCCTCTGCATTTGACCCATCCCCTTGTTCACCCCCTGGGAGGTGAGGGGAGTCAATTTTGGTGATTTAACCCCCAATTCCGACCCTTGATGCTGAGTGCCAAGCAGGGAAGTAATGGGTCCCATTTTTATAGTCTTTGGTATGACTCGGCCGGGGTTTGAACTCACGACCTACCGATCTCAGGGCGGAAACTTTAACCACTAGGTCACTGAGTTACGTGAAAAAGCTAACGTGAAAACAAGAGACATACGTCTTTCCCTGTTCAAAACAACATCCTTCAATCTTAAAGTCTAATAAACACTTTACTGTCTAAGCAACTAATGTATTCAGTTGTGCACATTTGGGAATTGGGAAAGCAGGAATGTTTGTTATTGCTAGAGGTAAATACTGTAATTGTTACCTGTGTTGTTCTGCTAGCTTTGCTTATGTCAAGCCTGCTTATGCTTTTGGGCACAAATAGTGAGAATTAAAAGTCTCTTACCTGTACACTGCTTCCTAGTCTTTCGCATTCTGGGAACACAAAATACCAACGCCATGCTGAACCGTGACAAGGGGTTCCAAATAGAGATGTCCGATAATGGCTTTTTTGCCGATATCCAATATTCCGATATTGTCCAACTCTTAATTACCGATACCGATATCAACCGATACCGATATATACAGTCGTGGAATTAACACATTATTATGCCTAATTTTGTTGCGATGTCCCGCTGGATGCATTAAACAATGTAACAAGGTTTTCCAAAATAAATCAACTCAAGTTATGGAAAAAATGCCAACATGGCACTGCCATATTTATTATTGAAGTCACAAAGTGCATTATTTTTTTTAACATGTCTCAAAACAGCAGCTTGGAATTTGGGACATGCTCTCCCTGAGAGAGCATGAGGAGGTTGAGGGGGGCGGGGTTGAGGTTGGGGGGGTAGGGGGTAGCGGGGGGTGTATATTGTAGCGTCCCGGAAGAGTTAGTGCTGCAAGGGGTTCTGGGTATTTGTTCTGTTGTGTTACGGTGCGGATGTTCTCCCGAAATGTGTTTGTCATTCTTGTTTGGTGTGAGTTCACAGTGTGGCGCATATTTGTAACAGTGTTAAAGTTGTTTATACGGTCACTCTCAGTGTGACCTGTATGGCTGTTGACCAAGTATGCCTTGCATTCACTTGTGTGTGTGAAAAGCCGCAGATATTATGTGATTGGGCCGGCACGCAAAGGCAGTGCCTTTAAGGTTTATTGGTGCTCTGTACTTCTCCCTACGTCCGTGTACACAGCGGCGTTTTAAAAAGTTTTTGAAACCGATGCCGATCATTTTGAAACCGATACCGATAATTTCCGATATTACATTTTAAAGCATTTATCGGCCGATAATATCGGACTGCCGATATTATCGGACATCTCTAGTTCCAAAGGTTTAATGTAGGCATTATTTTCACGGAGTGGCCTTTCATGTGTGGCAGATATATACATTAAAAATAAAAATACAACTCACTATAACGTTGAATGAGCTGGAGCCACAAGATATAACAAATGGCGACTTCTGATTGGGAGTTTAATTAAAAATCTATAAACAAGCTTATTGGTGTGTTCTTGTGGGACAGGCGAAAGTTACGTTGGAAATAATTTTGTTGTTTATCAATTATTTCATGTTTCTGGTCGGCCCAGTAGCAAATGCGTCACGGACCGGTACCAGTCCCCGGACCGTTGGTTTGATATTGAACAATACACATGTATCCTAATAGGTCAAACATGACCCATCCGTATAATGCAGTGGGCCTTTCCGGCCACCTATAATAAAGGACAAAGTATAGCACGGTAATTTGACAATGATCTCGGAGTTTGTGCTTGTACTGCCATCTAGTGTCTACTTAAGTCTGTACGGTTTAAAATGAGTAAAACATCAATACAGTATTTTTTGCCAATTTTTGTTGAAATCATGTGATTTTTGAGGTTACGGTTACAAGGGACAAATTAATCAAACCACAAGTTAATTCAATGTTAATGAAAAAAAAGCTTTCGAAATCATGGAGGGTCTGAAAATGTGGCTTTAACCCAAAATCTTAGTTAAGTGGAAAATGTATATTTATTGTCCTCAGGGTGAGAAGGGTGACATGGGCCTACCTGGACCACCCGGACTTGATGGCCCCAAGGTAGGCTTTGTTTAATTATAGCTCATATAGTTATTTATTTTTGTCAACATTTCACTGTGTTTATTTGTTTAGGGTATCCGTGGGCCTGTCGGGTCGCCAGGTGAAGTTGGTCTACAGGGAGAGCAGGTAGAAATGATAAGTGTTTTTGTCTCTTTCATGTCCCGCAAAAAATATTATATTATATACTAATACTTAATCACAGGAAAGTGTGGACATGATTCTATAGAGATATCCTGCGCTTATAAGTTCACTTACTGTACTTTATGTTCTGTGAATGTGCTACATGTACTACGTGTTCACACTGGGTCAGGGAAATGCAAGTTATTTATACTGTAGGTATTCAATCTGATAAAGTTTAAAATGATGACTGTGGTTGAAAATAGATATATATAATGATATAAATAATGTATACAAAAGCAGCTGAAACCATTGTTAATTGTGTTGTCACAAATCTTTTCAGGTTCACACGCGTACTGATACATCATGTGATTATTTATGGGGTGAAACAATGTTTTTTTTATTTTGGCTGCCATCGGAAGAAAAATCCATAAATTATCCACTCTGTCTTATAGGCCGCAGGGTTCAAAGTGTAGGTAAAATCCAGCGTCTTATATTCCGGAATTTACGGTACATACGTTTAGCTTGTGTGGTATTTTGTTTTAGCTGTTGTGTAGCTGCTAGTCCTACTATCCTATAACCTACCGTGTTTACCTTTTGTACAAAAGCCAAAACCAGTGAAGTTGGCACGTCGTGTAATTCGCAAATAAAAACAGAATACAATGATTTGCAAATACTTTTCAACTTATATTCAATTGAATATACTGCAAAGACAAGATACTTAATGTTCGAACTGAGAAACTTAATTTTTGTTTTGCAAATATTCATTAACTTAGAATTTAACGGCGGCAACACATTGCAAAAAAGTTGGCACAGGGGCATTTTTACCACTGTGTTACATGGCCTTTCCTTTTAACAACACTCAGTAAACATTTGGGAACTGAGGAGACCAATTTTTGAAGTTAAAGATGAGTGTCCATTGGATGAGAATGTCAGTTAGTGATCTTGTATTAATGCAATTAAAAATGCCTCACATGCATTTTGCAAACATATTTCCCCAAACCAATATGCATTTAATCTGATTGTGGTTTCTCTCCTCTCTGACTTTCACAGGGAAATATTGGTTCAACTGGACCGAGGGGCAGAACAGGCACACCTGGATTACCTGTAAATTTCAGTAATATTACAATGTTGTACAATGTCATTTATTCTTAGCGTATTGAAACCACGTGTTATTTTGTTCTGCTTGCCTAAAATGCCATTTTGAATCAATCTAACCATATGTAGAATAGTGGTTTGCACGTTTGCCCCACAGTCATGAGTTACGTGTTCAAATCTATGTGCCGTTGAAGGCAAAGCAGCAGGAAACGCTTAAAACTAAATAAAAAAATAACTAGCACAGAAAGCAACATGCATAAACCACAGTGACCCCTGCTGGCATAATTAAGCCAATGGTTGATTTGAAAGTTACTTTTTTGTTTACACTGATTGTGACTTATGATTTCAGGGGTTATCTTTTGTGCCGATAAAATTCCATAAAAATCTAAAAAATACAAATTGTTTTTACTGTACACCCAATTAGGCCACATGGAAAAAAATCTACTCCCAAGTGGGCCGGACTGAGAAAATCACGGCACGATAACTTAAAAATAAAGACAACTCAAGATTGTTTTCTTTGTTTAAAAATAGAACAAGCACAATCTGAAATTGTACAAATCATAATGTTGTTGGGGTTTTTTTTGTACAATTACCTGTTGCGTTTAATAGTATTCTATCTTTTTTATTTGTCGTTATTTATATTTTCTGAATAAATGATGTGATAATGTTGGTGTTAATTTTCAATCCATCAAGATAAAAAAATATATATCCAAATCCAACTACAGTATGTTATATATGTAATTTGATCATTTTACTCGACTGATGTACTAACATCATGTGGTTTATTTTGTACATACACTACCGTTCAAAAGTTTGGGGTCACATTGAAATGTCCTTATTTTTTAAGGAAAAGCACTGTACTTTTCAATGAAGATAACTTTAAACTAGTCTTAACTTTAAAGAAATACACTCTATACATTGCTAATGTGGTAAATTACTATTCTAGCTGTAAATGTCTGTTTTTTGGTGCAATATCTACATAGGTGTATAGAGGCCCATTTCCAGCAACTATTACTCCAGTGTTCTAATGGTACAATGTGTTTGCTCGTTGGCTCAGAAGGCTAATTGATGATTAGAAAACCCTTGTGCAATCATGTTCACACATCTGAAAAAGGTTTAGCTCGTTACAGAAGCTACAAAACTGACCTTCCTTTGAGCAGATTGAGTTTCTGGAGCATCACATTTGTGGGGTCAATTAAACGCTCAAAATGGCCAGAAAAAGAGAACTTTCATCTGAAACTCAACAGTCTATTCTTGTTCTTAGAAATGAAGGCTATTCCACAAAATTGTTTGGGTGACCCCAAACTTTTGAACGGTAGTGTGTATGTAGCATCATCTACAAAGATGCAAATAGTTGCTATTGCGACATCCAGTGGACACATTTAGAACAGCGGTATCTTTCATTAAAAAATTTCAGGTCAATATTTATACTTAGCAAACTCATCCCGCGGGCCGGATAAAACCTGTTCGCAGGCCTGATCCGGCCCTCGGGCCGTACGTTTGACACCCCTGCTCTATGCTTATAGAGAGGGGCAGCCCTGCTTTCAAAAATGCACACCCTGCTGGATTTAGAGGAATATGCAACGCAGCGAATGCCAAACCACAAATAGGCAGATATATACTGTATTAAATCAACCATAGATTTAGAGTAGCACAGAACAAAGTATTTTTTTTTTGTCATCATGCAAATTTCCTCTGTGTTGCAGGGCATGTTTGGGTTGCAGGTGAGATTCTTACTTCAAAGTTCTGTTTATTATCATTGAGTGTTTCATGTGTACACCAACTTTACTACTAAGTTGAAGTGACAATTCATGACAATGTTGCTGTTTAAAGTTTTTGTCGGTAATAATGTTCCAATGTTTTCTTTTACCTGAAGGGTTTGAAAGGTTATCAAGGTTTTCCTGGTCTGCCTGGCAGAAGAGGCCTCCCGGTGAGTTCATAAAAATAAAAAAAACACCAACTCGGACATGCTTGGAACACCTCACCAGAAAAATAGATGATTAACTCAAATGTCTTTATGGTTAAAGGCCTACTGAAATTAAATGTTCTTATTTAAACGGGGATAGCAGGTCTATTCTATGTGTCATACTTGATCATTTCGTGATATTGCCATATTTTTGCTGAAAGGATTTAGTAGAGAACATCGACAATAAAGTTTGCAACTTTTGGTCGCTGATAAAAAAAAGCCTTGCCTATACTGGAAGTAGCGTGACGTCACAGGTTGAAGAGCTCCTCACATCTGCGCATTGTTTACACCAGCAGCGATAGCGATTCGAACCGAGAAAGTGACGATTACCCCATTAATTTGAGCGAGGATGAAAGATTCGTGGATGAGGAAAGTGAGAGTGAAAGATTAGAGTGCAGTGCAGGACGCCAGGGTGTATCTTTTTTCACTCTGACCGTAACTTAGGTACAAGGGCTCATTGGATTCCACACTTTCTCCTTTTTCTATTGTGGATCACGGATTTGTATTTTAAACCACCTCGGATACTATATCCTCTTGAAAATGAGAGTCGAGAACGCGAAATGGACATTCACTGTGACTTTTATCTCCACGACAATACATCGGTGAAGCACTTTAGCTTCGGAGCTAACGTGATAGCATCGTGCTTAACTGCGGATAGAAATAGAACAAACATGCCCCTGACTGGAAGGATAGACAGAAGATCAACAATACTACTATTACTTCTACTATCAGGAGACACCAAACCAAACCCTGGACCTGTATCCACACGGTTAATGCTGTCCAGCCTGGCGAAGCCTAGCAATGCTGTTGCTAAAGACGCCATTGAAGCTAACTTAGCTACGGGACCTCGACAGAGCTATGCTAAAAACTTTAGCTCTCCACCTACGCCAGCCCTCATCTGCTCATCACCACCCGTGCTCACCTGCGTTCCAGCGATCGACGGCGCGACGAAGGACTTCACCCGATCATCGGTGCGGTCGGCGGCTAGCGTCGGATAGCGCGTCTGCTATCCAACTCAAAGTCCTCCTGGTTGTGTTGCTGTAGCCAGCCGCTAATACACTGATCTCACCTACAGCTTTCTTCTTTGCTGTCTCCATTGTTCATTAAACAAATTGCAAAAGATTCACCAACACAGATGTCCAGAATACTGTGGAGTTTTTCGATGAAAACAGACGCTGTTTGTATTGGGACACAATGGTGTCCCAATACTTCCGTTCAATCCGTGACGTCACGCGCAAACGTCATCATACCGAGACGTTTTCAGCCGGATATTTCCCGGGAAATTTAAAATTGCACTTTATAAGTTAACCCGGCCGTATTGGCATGTGTTGCAATGTTAAGATGTCATCATTGATATATAAACTATCAGACTGCGTGGCCGGTAGTAGTGGGTTTCAGTAGGCCTTTAAGGCAAATCTACTTATTTTGCATTTAATCAGCACTCATTATGATGTTTCTTTATCTTCCTGTTGAAGGGTCCACCTGGTGTTCCTGGATTACCAGGACCATCTCTAAACATGACTTTGACAGAACTCAAGGCAAGTAACGAACCTTGAGAATGTAACTTAGAATTTAGTTCCAGGACACCCCGAAGGATGTCAAACAGTCACAATGATAACATCTTTATTACTGTATAGGGAATGTTTCCAATGCCATTCTTAACTTTCATGCAATTGTTTAATTTGTTTTACGAGTGATTTATGACCATGTTCGTTATAGTTGTAGTGTTCTTGTGCAGTGCATTGTAATGCTGACTTAACGCTGATATAAACCAGAGCCAGTGTAGATCTCAATAGACATGCCAGTGAAAATTAGAAAATAAAGTAATTCAAATATACTTATTATTCTTGTACATATTTGTATAATAATTCAGTGTACTATACGCATTGTAAACAAAATAGTTCAAACAGTAGATGCAATGTAAAGAAATCAATCAATCAATCAATCAATGTTTATTTATATAGCCCTAAATCACAAGTGTCTCAAAGGGCTGTACAAGCCACAACGACATCCTCGGTACAGAGCCCACATACGGGCAAGGAAAAACTCACCCCAGTGGGACGTCGGTGAATGACTATGAGAAACCTTGGAGAGGACCGCATATGTGGGTAACCCCCCCCCCCTCTAGGGGGGGGGGGGTTACCAGCAGAGGACTACTGCATTTCCTTATTGCAGTGTGTACCGTGAGATACAGTCTGGTGTGCCGTGGGAGATTATGTAATTTCACCTAATTGGGTTAAAAATGTTTTTTGCAAACCAGTAATTATAATCCGCAAATGTGCCGTTGTTGAGTGTCTGAGACAGTGTGCAGGTAAAAAGGTATCTAATGCTTAAACCAAAAATAACCAAAAGGCAAGTGTTGCTAAGAAAAGGCATTGAAGCATAGGGATGGCTATGCAGAACGAAGCTAAAACTGAACTGGCTGCAAAGTAAACAAAAACAAAATGCTGGACGACAGCAAAGACTTACAGCGTGTGGAGCAGCAGACGGCGTCCCCAAAGTACATCCGTACATGACATGACAATCAACAACAAAATAGGAGCGCAAGACAAGAATTAAAACACTACACACAGGAAAAGACCAAAAAACTCCAAATAAGTCTACCTGCTCTTGTGGTTAGAGTGTCCGCCCTGAGATCGGTTGGTTGTGAGTTCAAACCCCGGCCGAGTCATACCAAAGACTATAAAAATGGGACCCATTACCTCCCTGCTTGGCACCCAGCATCAAGGGTTGGAATTGGGGGTTAAATCACCAAAATGATTCCCGGGCGCGGCCACCGCTGCTGTTCACTGCTCCCCTCACCTCCCAGGGGGTGAACAAGGGGATGGGTCAAATGCAGAGGCCAAATTTCACCACACCTAGAGTGTGTGTGATAATCATCGGTACTTTAACTTTAACTTTAAGTCACAATGTGATGTGACAGGTGGTGACAGTACACCTACTTTGAGACAAGAGCTATAGTGATGCAAGGTTGGTTATGGTTTGAATTCATATCCAACAATTGCGAGAAAGACTTTTTACTGCCAATATCGGCTGTTTCATTTTTTAATGTTTTCTGCTGGTGGTGTGCCTCGAGATGTTTTCAATGAAAAATATGTGCCTTGGCTCAGAAAAGGTTGAAAAACACTGCCTTGTTAAATAGTACATAGTGTGCAGATGTACACAAAGTTTTGAACGGATGACACTAGTTATACTTTTAAACGTCTATAAGATAAAATTACCTTCTTATTATCCATTTGCTTTAATTTTCACACCAAACCAAACATCCCAGAACAAGCTAGTCAGGTTACTTCTAGACCTCCACCCCAGATCCCACCTCACTCCTACCCACTTCTCCAAAGTGGGCTGGCTCAAGGTGGAGGACAGAGTTAAACAACTTGCACTGAGCCTAGTCTATAAAATCCACTACACCTCCCTGATACCGAAGTACATGTCAATCTACTTCCTTAACGTAAATGACCGCCATAACCACAACACCAGGGGGAGCTCCACTAACCACGTTAAACCCAGATTCCGAACTAACAAAGGTCTTAACTCATTCTCTTTCTATGCCACATCAATGTGGAATGCGCTCCCAACAGGTATAAAAGAAAGGGCATCTCTATCCTCCTTCAAAACCGCAATAAAAGTTCACCTCCAGGCAGCTACAACCCTAAACTAACACCCTCCCCGGATTGCTAGTAATCAAATGTAAACAATCAAATGCAGATACTTTTTCTTATGCCTTCTGATCTCTCTCTCTCTCTCTCTCTCTCTCTCTCTCTCTCTCTCTCTCTCTCTCTCTCTCTCTCTCTCTCTCTCTCTCTCTCTCTCTCTCTCTGTCCACTACTTGCTGTCCATATCCTACCCCCACCCCCTCCACACCCCTGATTGTAAATAATGTGAATAATAATTTAATGTGATTATCTTGTGTGATGACTGTATTATGATGATAGTATATATGATAGTATATATCTGTATCATGAATCAATTTAAGTGGACCCCGACTTAAACAAGTTGAAAAACTTATTCGGGTGTTACCATTTAGTGGTCAATTGTACGGAATATGTACTTCACTGTGCAACCTACTAATAAAAGTCTCAATCAATTAATCAAAAAAAACCAGGAAGCTAACAGGAAGGGATTTAGCACATGTGACATCATCAATACAGCAATTAGCGATCACAATGTACAACAATATTACCGTATTTTTGGGAGTATAAGTCGCTCCGGAGTATAAGTCCCACCGGCCGAAAATGCATAATAAAGAAGGAAAACAACATGTATAAGTCGCACTGGAGTATAAGTCGCATTTTGGGGGGAAATTTATTTGATAAAAGCCAACACCAAGAATTGACATTTGAAAGGCAATTTAAAATAAATAAAGAATAGTGAACAACAGGCTGAATAAGTGTACGTTATATGACGCATAAATAACCAACTGAGAACGTGCCTGGTATGTTAACGTAATGTCATGATCCGTGGTCTGGATCATGTTTTTGTGTTTTCTGTTAGTTTTGGACTCCTTTTGTTATTGCTTGTGCACCTGTGAGTTTGTTTCGTCACCATGGTTACTTATTATTGTCACCTGCCGCTTGTGTTCCCGACGCGCACCTGTTTGCCATCACTGACACTATTTAAGCCTGCCTTTCTGTTCACTTGTCCTGTCCTCCTTGTTTGCGGTAAGCAACAGTCACGTTTTTGTATTTCATGTTCCAGATTCCTGTGCTAAGTGTTAGCCTTAGCTTCCCGTGCGTTCGGCACGCTTTTCTTTTGTTTGTTTTCTGTCTTGCGGTATACTGTATGATTTATAATTAATAAATCATCTCCTACCTTTACGTTTTCGTCCGGAGTTGTCCGTGTTGCATTGGAGGAACAATCCCGCATAAAGATGCGACCCCCACGTGACACGTAACATATTATGGTAAGAGTCATTCAAATAACAATAACATATAGAACATGCTATACGTTTACCAAACAATCTTTCACTCCTAATCGCTAAATCCCATGAAATCTTATACGTCTAGTCTCTTACATGAATGAGCTAAATAATATTATTTGATATTTTACGGTAATGTGTTAATAATTTTACACATAAGTCGGCCAAACTATGAAAAAAACTGCGATTTATAGTCCGAAAAACACGGTACACTTTTTTACAAGAATATTAACAAATGTAGTCACAATATCTTTCTTTTACACTTTAATATGAAAACAAGACGATTATTTAGCAAGAAATATGCAAGCATATTAACAAATGACTTTACGGTAACACGTTTGTTGTCAACCTATTATTACTGAGCAACCATGACAGTGACGCGTCTATCACTCCTACACAACACAATAAGTTCCATGCAGTTTACAAGGTCGACGTCACATTCCTCCTCTTTGCAGTCACTGGTACCCTATGGTGCTGGCATCGCAGACAAAAAAAAACTAAAAGGCCAAAGAAAAACAATCAATGGGTGATTTGCACATCACCCCTGTTCTGCAGCAACTCCACTGGCTACCCATCAAACATCGTATCCACTTTAAAATAATTCTCCTCACTTTCAAAGACATCCATAACCTCTCTCCGTCATATCTCTCTGACCTGCTCCATGTCGCCACGCCCCCACGTTCCCTAAGATCTTCTTCATCCATCCATCTCACTGTCCCCTTATTTAAACTGTCCACCATGGGTGCCCGAGCTTTCAGCCGCTCTGCCCCACATCTTTGGAACTCTTTACCACCAGACCTTCGCAACTTAGACTCAATATCCCTCTTCAAATCAAGACTCAAAACACACCTATTCCTGACTGCTTATTAATTGTACCGGTAATCATCTTATCTTCTCTATCTTTGTTGTTGTTGTTTTTATCCAATTTGATTTTGTACGGTGTCCTTGAGTGCCCAGAAAGGCGCCTTATAAGTAAAATGTATTATTATTATTATTATTATATGTTCAGCTTTCAGGAATCCACTCAAAAACAAGATAAACTAATAATGTCAGATTAAAAGTACAAAAGCGTATGGACTTTATGTTCGTTTGACTGCCGTTTGAATGTGCTAATGGATGCGTATGTTCTTTTCTCCCCAGGAACTAATGTATGTCTCCGATAAGCCCAACTACCATTTGATCCAGACTCTTCTGGATTCTCTCGAGCAGGAGCTTCGACGGCTGGTGGATCCTCCTGATGGCACCAAAGACCACCCTGCCACTACATGCCAAGAACTTTTGCTCTGCCACCCGGAATACACCAGTGGTCAGTAAGCAAACACTGCAGTTAGCAAACTTGAACAGGTTTCAATCAAGTCAGACCTGAATGTCAAACGCAAGACGCGGGCGGGCGTACCGTCGTATCACAATCCATTTGATGCATCAAGCAAAACAATCACAAATAGACCTATGTAAGTACGCTGATAACAACCACTCTGCTGCAACACTGAAGTGTTCTGAGAGACATCAAGTAATTCCATTTTTGGTCTGAAAATAATTATTCATCAACTGCAAATAGGACACCGTAAAACAGAAGCCCGGTTTTTGTACGCCCCATTTTTTTTAAGATTTGGTTTTTGATCAACTTTTGCCAAATGTTTATTACTTTGGTTTACGTTTACCATTTCACCCTTCAACTCAACAGAAAAAAGCGTTTTTTTCCGCATAATTGAGTACCCAAACAAAGAATCCGCCCCCTTGGGTGACCGGTGCAATGGAAGCCGAGTGGATATGGTTAATACCTAAGAGTCTAGTCAAGGGATCCTCTTGCATGTAGACAAGTCAGAATGCCGAGATGTCACCGACTGATGCTGAAGGAGTTGTCCACACTGGGTCCCGACTTTATAATGTGAGAGTCCATTCCATAGTGGGGCCGGCAGGGCATCCTTTTGTATGCAGATAAGTCAGCAGCGCAGAGATGTCACCAACTGATGCACAGAGGAGTGGTCCACCCCCCGGTCCCAACTTTCTATTTAATTATTTGTTTTAATGATTTCACAATTTAATATTTATTTCACGATTAAATAGTTTAATTGTATTTATTTATTATTTTCTGAAAGTGCAGAAGTACCTCCGACAACTACAATAAATTCCTCTACTTTAACTGCTACATGCTCTGGGTCAGCAGGTCTTGCTGCCACATACTCTGCAAAGGCTAAACCAGGGGTGCCAAACTCAAATACAGAGTGGGCCAAAATTTAAAAGTGAACAAAGCCGCGGGCCAAGGTTGAACAAATTAACCTTTTAATAGGGACCCAAACAAGTTTTGCATTGAATATTGAACAAGCAAGGCTTATATAACTTTATAGTGACATGCAAAATTGAGTTTCCAAATAGTAAGACTAATAATTAAAAAATATCAATGGCATATCAAATACAATTTAAATAAAAATTGAATGCCTCTTTTCTATTTGCAGCCTTCTGAGGTAAATATCAACATTAACTTTTTCCACAGGCTAATACATTTTAAAATAAAATAATGAATAAACCAACCATTCAGGACTTTAAACTGCTCAGTTTGCAACACACTGATCTAATCTGATATGCCTAAGCCGGATACCTGCCATCTTTTCTTGGATGCTAGTTCATTAACGTCGGGGCTCAGGCTTTGAGCTGAGGCAACCTTCATTATCGAACGAAGGTGTTCATCAGTCATTATATCTTGTAGTCCACCCGGGCCACAGTCTTGGGGGCGTGCCTTAAAGGCACTGCCTTTAACGTCCGCTTTTCATCCATTCTAACAACGTGCCGGCCCAATCACAAGATATGTTCGGCTTCTGTATGCACACACACGTGAATGCAACGTATACTTGATCAACAGCGATACAGGTTACACTGAGGGTGGACGTATAAACAACTTTAACACTGTTAGAAATATACGCCACACTGTGAACCCACACCAAACAAGAATGACAAAACACATTTCGGGAGAACATCCGCACCGTAACACAACATAAACACAACAGAACAAATACCCAGAACCCTTTGCAGCACTAACTCTTCCGGGACGCTACAAAATACACCCCCCTGCTACCACCAAACCCCACCCCCCCCGATTTTTGGGAGGGGCACTGAAATTTGGGAGTCTCCCGGGAGGGTTGGCAAGTATGAGAATTAGCAGTGAATGCGGTGTTACCGCGGCACCGCTGCTGTATATAATCGGCGGGCCAGCTCTAGTTAGTGTTAATTTGATATCGCCTCAAGGGCCAAGGGAAATTACACAGCGGGCCAATTTTGACACCCTTGGTTTAAAGGGTCTCTGCACTTTTTTTGGGGGGGGGGGGGGGGGGGGTGTTGGCTTTCGTTCACAATCATTATGAAAGACATGACAATGGATGTTATTGGGGTTTTGGTAACACTTTAGTATGGGGAACATATTCACCATTAATTAGTTGTTTATTAACATGCAAATTAGTAAAATATTGGCTCTTAATAAGTACTTATTAATGCCTTATTCTGTATGGCCTTATTATTACTAATTCTAACCCTAACCCTAAACAAATAACTCTAAATTAAGTCTTTGTTACTATCCCCTAGTGTCCAAATAACTCTAAATTAAGTCTTTGTTCCTTAGAATATGTTCCCCATACTAAAGTGTTACCGAGGTTTTATATACATGATGTAAGTACAGAAGTAATGTACTAGTAACGGGCACATTTATTATAACATTTAGTCTTTACGTATTTTGATCATTTTAAGCATAAGCGGCATATTAATTTTAATTTTTTCTTAATCACTGATTATTACTGACTGCCGACTTCATGAGTTCCAACAAACACACTAAAACATCACTTACTGTGCAGGATCTGCTGTCATTAGGACGCCGACTGCTCGGATGTTTATATTTTCCCATTTAGGTGAAGAATGATTCATAATCCTAGCAAAGAAAGGGGGTGGGGTGGGAGGGAAAAGTGTCTTTTCGTGTTGTCCTCACCAGTTTCGGGTCTTTAAATGGCTGTCAAAGTTGTCGGAATACCTACTCAAATGTCTCATGTCCAGGTGAGATGCATGATTTATGATCTAGAATAAAATTACAGGGAGAAAGGAAGCGAGAAAACAGCAGACCACTCGATGATGGCTGCTATAAATAGTTTGCCTGCGTTAGCACTCATAATAACAATATCACTAATACTTGGTCAAGATTCAAATCACGAAATGTGAATGGAGTATTGTTGCAGCTTTCCGAATGGTTATTTAATGGATTTCATGGGGGAAATAGAGGAGCTCCCATTGGCTCGGCTGTAACCAGACTTTTATTGACTTTTATTATTTAGAATGGATTTTTTATTTTTTTTTAAATACATCCGTTGTCATAATACTTGTGACGATAGGCAAAATTCCAAAAAAAAGTGCAGTTTCCCTTTAAGGTGAGCGTCCATTGATTTCACTAGGGGAGCATAGAGTGGGTTGTTTTACTGCAGCCAAACTAGACAGTCATTGGATAAACATTCGGCTTTGTCCTGCCCACCGGACGCCGAGCGTCTCTGGAAGTGTACGGAGAGTGGGCTTGGCTTCAGCTGGCCTGAACGCTGGGGCTTTTGCATGATAATTGAATGATCTGTTTGAGGATGAATCCCTTTTTGATTGACAGCAAAATGAGCAAATCAGTGATTTTAGAATTTTTTTGATTGATTGAGACTTTTATTAGTAGGTTGCACAGTGAAGTACATATTCCGTACAATTGACCACTAAATGGTAACACCCGGAAAAGTTTTTCAACTTGTTTAAGTCGGGGTCCACTTAAATTGATTCATGATACAGATATATACTATCATATATACCAGTGGTTCTCAACCTTTTTTCAGTGATGTACCCCCTGTGAACATTTTTTTAATTGAAGTACCCCCTAATCAGAGCAAAGCATTTTTGGTTGAAAAAAGGAGATAAAGATGTAAAATACAGCACTATGTCATCAGTTTCTGATTCATTAAATTGTATAACAGTGCAAAATATTGCTCATTTGTAGTGGTCTTTCTTGAACTATTTGGAAAAAAAGATATAAAAATAACTAAAAACTTGTTGAAAAATAAAAAAGTGATTCAATTATAAATAAAGATTTCTACACATAGAAGTAATCATCAACTTAAAGTGCACTCTTTGGGGATTGTAATAGAGATCCATCTGGATTCATGAACTTAATTCTAAACATTTCTTCACAAAAAAATAAATCTTTAACATCAATATTTATGGAACATGTCCACAAAAAAATCTAGCTGTCAACACTGAATATTGCATTGTTGCATTTCTTTTCACAGTTCTTTTTGACAGACATTTAAAAAAGATCTCATGTACCCTTTGGCATACCTTCAAGTACCCCCAGGGGTACGCGTACCCCCATTTGAGAACCACTGATATATACTATCATCATAATACAGTCATCACACAAGATAATCACATTGAATTATTTACATTATTTACAATCAATTATTTACATAATTCAAACCACTGCGAGAGATTTTTCAAGTTTCACTTGGTTGTTCAGGATATTTTTTGAAACTCAAACATTTTGAAATGTATTTTAGTGAGAGCAAGATGATATTACTTTACCACTGAATACCATTAAATGCGTGCAGAGTATAAGTCTAAATATATTCTTCATATAAAATGTTTTATTTTTTCCTAATTTATGCTGGGTGTGATATTTAATTTGTAATTATTACACAAATTGCTTATGAGTTTTGGATAGACTTTCACCCTCACGTTTGTCTTTAGGAACGTATTACATCGACCCAAACCAAGGGAGCCCTGCTGATGCTCTGCTGGCCTATTGCATCTTCTCCAGCACACCAACACAAACCTGCCTTCATCCTCAACTTTCTCAGGTGAAGAACAAAAAACCTGAAAATAATTTGCATGCCTTGATCATTACTTTTCACCTAATCTTGCTAATTTGTGTTTTTCTTAATTCCATTGCTAGCAGTGTTTCTCACAGAACAGCAATCTATTGGTGGCGGTGGTGGTATTAAATGTACATCATCGTACAACTTGCACAAATAACTATGTACTTAAAATGCTTAAAAAGAGTTTTAAAAATATTTAAAGACAAACTTGTGTTATTAGTATCAAAATATCTTATTATTCATACATTATATGGTTTTTCTGTACTTTTCAATTGCAGTGATTTCTCCAGATTCTCTGAACCTTTTGATGATATTACGGACTGTAGATTGTGAAATCCTTAAATTCCTTGCAATAGCTCGTTGAGAAATGTTGTTCTTAAACTGACAATTTGCTCACGCATTTGTTCACAAAGTGGTGACCCTCGCCCCATCCTTGTTTGTGAATGACTAAGCATTTCATGGACGCTGCTTTTATACCCAATCATGGCACCCACCTGTTCCCAATTAGCCTGTTCAGCTGTGGGATGTTCCAAATAATTGTTTGATGAGCATTCCTCAACTTTGTCAGGCTTTTTTAACACTTGTGCCAGCTTTTTGGAAACATGTTGCAGGCTTCAAATTGCAAATGAGCTAATATTTGCAAAAAATAACAAAGTTTACCAGTTCGAATGGTAAGTATCTTGTCTTTGGAGTGTATTCAATAGAATATCAGTTGAAAAGGATTTGCAAATCATTGTAATCTGTTTTTATTTACGATTTACACAAGGTGCCAACTTCACTGGTTTTGAGTTTTGTACATAGTAACAGTACTGTAGTGTAAACTAAATTTTTATGTGGTATATAGGTTTTACATTGCTATCAACAGAGTCTTTGTTTCCTCTTTATCCACCGTGTTTAATGCTGTTGAGGGAGTGCATATTTTTTTCCATAAGTTCTTTATATTTAGATAAAGCGAGCGCAAGAATAGCTTTCGTGGACTTGGGCAACTTGATTTCCGACCTCGTAACTGAAACGCTCACAACTCGGCCGTGACGTCATTCCAAGTTTGACTTTCAACTTCCGAGGTAAATGGAACGCACCATAACTACGGAAGCCTGTTTTGACTGAGGTGCTGATGAACATTTTTAACACCTGTCTCCAACTATCCCTTAGTGTGCCGTGAGATACAGTCTGGTGTGCCGTGGGAGATGATCTAATTTCACCTATTTGGGTTAAAAATATTTTTTGCAAACCAGTAATTATAGTCTGCAAATGATGTGTTGTTGTTGAGTGTTGGTGCTGTCTAGAGCTCGGCAGAGTAACCGTGTTATACTCTTCCGTATCAGTAAGTGGCAGCCGGTAGCTAATTGCTTTGTAGATGTCGGAAACAGCGGGAGGCAGTGTGCAGGTAAAAAGGTGTCTAATGCTTAAACCAAAAATAAACAAAAGGTGACTGATTGTAGCTGAGATAGGCTCCAGCGCCCCCCGCGACCCCGAAGGGAATAAGCGGTAGAAAATGGATGGATGGATGGACTTCCCTTAAGAAAAGGCACTGAAAGTTAGGGAAGACCATGCAGAACAAAACTAAAATTGAACTGGCTACAAAGTAAACAAAAACAGAATGCTGGACGACAGCAAAGACTTACCGTGGAGCAAAGACGGCGTCCACAATGTACATCCGAACATGACATGACAATCAACAATGTCCCCACAACAACTGAAATAGTCTTGATTGCTAAAACAAAGTAGATGCGGGAAAATATTGCTCAAAGGGAGACATCAAACTTCTACAGGAAAATACCAAAAAAAGAGAAAAAGACACCAAAATAGGAGCGCAAGACAAGAACTAAAACACTACACACAGGAAAACAGCAAAAACCTCAAAATAAGTCAGGGCGTGATGTGACAGGTCATGACAGTACACCTACTTTGAGACAAGAACTATATTGATGCATGCTTGGTTATGCTTTAAAGTCATATCCAACAATTGCGACAACGACTTTTTACTGTCAACTGAGTTTAGTTTTTTAATGATTTCTGCTGGTGGTGTGCCTCCGGATTTTTTCAACGCAAAAAATGTGCCTTGGCTCTAAAAAGGTTGAAAAACACTGCCCTAAAGTGACAGGTCTGAATGACAATCGCCCAGTAGCCCTCACTCCAATAGTCATGAAATGTCATGCTTCGAAGAGCTGGTCATGGGCCAGATTAAGACCTCCATCTGTATTACTGTGGACCCTCACCAGTATACCTACAGGAAGAACCGCTCCACCGATGACACCATTTCATCAGTGGTCCATACAGCTTTCACTAACCTGGAGAACAGGAACTCTTACGTCCTTCTACTCTTACTGGACTTCAATTTCGCCATCATCCCTCAGACCCTGATGAAATAGCTGGACACGCTAAGTCCGAGTCTCTTGTTGGGGAACTGGGTCCTGGACTTCCTGACCCATAGACTGCAGGCTGTCAGGATCCAAAACACTGTCTCCTCTTTCATCGTCTTTCATCCCAGGGATGTGTGCTGAGCTCCGTCTTCTTCTCACTACTGACTTATGACTGCACTGCTAAATACCCCAGCTGTCATATTGTGAAGTTTGCGGATGACACAACAGTAGAGTGATACATCACAGACCAAGATTAGTTCGTATATAGAGAGGAGGTAGAACTTCTGGTGAAATGTTGCAGAAGCCCCAACCTTTGCATTAATGTAAAAAAGACTAAGGAGATGGTCTTCAGCAAGGTCAGGCTTACCTTCTGCGCATCAGAGCAGAAGGTGTGGAAATGGTCTCCAGTTTCAAGTATCTTGGGGTTCATATCAAGGGACCTCACCAATAAGGCACACCAGTGTCTCTACATTCTTAAGGACGATGCAGTATGCTGAACTAGGGAACTCCATTTTTAGGAGCTTCTACAGATATGTGGTGAAGAGCACGCTTCACACCAGCATAACTGTGTGACACAGCGGCTGAAGAGAGGAAAGCACTGCAGAGGATGCTGAAAGCTGCTTCAAAGCTGGTGGGGAGCAGCTTCCCCACCACCATGACATCTTCATTAGCAGAGAGCACTATGCATCACCAAGGATGCCACCCACTCTGCACACTGTCTTTGACCCCTGCCCTCAGGCATCTGGAGTAGGGCTGCATTAGCAGACTGAGGAACAGCTTCTTTCCGGAAGCTTTTTATACAGCTGAACTTTGATGGTACTCTGTAGCAATATACACAAATCACTTTGAAGGTGAAGTGTTACCTTTCTGTGATCCCATGAAAAGTAAAGATATATGTTTTTTGGTTTTTTTGTTTTGTTTTTTTCAGAATTGTTATTTGTGGTGGCCCAAAATGTGTTTGTGGAGGGCTGCCACAAATAAATGAATGTATGAAAAATACTGACTAGGAACACATACATGTATGCCTTCACAGCACACTACTCCATTTTGGTAGAAGAATTACTCATCGTTGTTCTTTGGACATTTCATAGTTAATGATCTCTTGAACTGTGATTTCAACATGCAACATGTTATCTAAAATAAACACATTTGCATCGCTCTCCTCTCTATGCTGCAAATACAAAACCCAAAACCAGTGAAGTTGGCACGTTGTGTAAATCGTAAATAGAAACAGAATATAATGATTTGCAAATCCTTTTCAATCTATATTCAATTGAATAGACTGCAAAGACAAGATACTTAACGTTCGAACTGGAAAACGTTATTTTTTTTAGCTCATTTGGAATTTGATGCCTGCAACATGTTTCAAAAAAGCTGCCACAAGTGGCAAAAAAGACTGAGAAAGTTGAGCAATGCTCATCAAACACTTATTTAGAACATCCCACAGGTGAACAGGCTAATTGGGAACAGGTGGGTGCCATGATTGGGTATAAAAGCAGCTTCCATGAAATGCTCAGTCATTCACAAACAAGGATGGGGCGAGGGACAGCACTTTGTGAACAAATGCCCGAGCACGTTGTCGAACAGTTTAAGAACACGATTTCTCAACAAGCTATTGCAACGAATTTAGGCGGTACTGCATCAAAAAGCGACATCAGTGTGTAAAGGATATCACCACATGGGCCCAGGAACACTTCAGAAAACCACTGTCAGTAACTACAGTTCGTCGCTACATCTGTTAGTGCATGTTAAAACTCTACTATGCAAAGCGAAAGCCATTTATCAACAACACCCAGAAACGCCGCTGGCTTCACTGGGCCCCGAGCTCATCTAAGATGGACTGATGCTAAGTGTAAAAGTTTTCTGTGGTCTGACAAGTCCACATTTCAAATTGTTTTTGGAAACTGTGGACGTCGTCGGAAAAAAAACATCCGGATTGTTCTAGGCGGACAGTTCAAAAGCCAGCATCTGTGATGGTATTGGGGTGTATTAGTGCCCAAGGCATGGGTAACATACACATATGTGAAAGCACCATTAATGCTGAAATTGAAAAGGTGTGGCGCAATATGAAGCCTAAAATACGACAACGGAGAACCTGTACTGTTGAACAACTTAAGCTGTACATCAAGCAAGAATGGGAAAGAATTCCACATGAAAAGCTTAAAAAATTGTTCTCCTCAGTTCCCACGTTTACTGAGTGTTGTTAAAAGGAAAGGCCATGTAACACAGTGGTAAAAATGCCCCTGTGCCAACTTAAATTCCAAGTTAATGATTATTTGCAGTCTATTCAATTGAATATACAGTAAGTTGAAAAGGATTTGCAAGTCATTGTATTCTGTTTTTATTTACGAATTACACAACGTGCATGCCAACTTCACTGGTTTTGGGTTTTGTACTATTTTTTTCTTTGTCTCTGCCTGCAGCTGCCCATGAAAGCCTGGATGGAGGATTCTTCTGCTGACGGCGCTTTTCAGTGGCTCAGCCGGTTGGACCAAGGCTTTCACGTGAGTAACACCTCAGGAACAAACTACTGGCGGTTCTGGTTTTAAGATGTATGGTGGTTGTGACACACTCCCGTAAAGAAGAATAAAAAGAGAACTGCCTGGTAGTTATATGCGTAGAGTAGGAGAACACGTATTTCCATCACTTTTGTTCCTTTTAGTGAACTTAAAAAGAAAGATTCAAATTGTTGTTAAAATAAATTAGTACATCCCTAATATTTGTACATACACCAAATATCCTTGGCAACAATACCAGAGCCAACTGAACAACTCTTTCATTCGTTATCTTTTCTACTGCTTCCAAGAAAGGAACAAAACATGTGTTATACATGTAAGTATTTGCAATGTAAAACACTTTATAGATTATTTACAGTTATATCAAGATTGAAAATGAAACAATATTGAAAATTCTTCCTCTAGGTTACACTTCTGCATCATGCATTTGTTGCATTAACCATCTTCATCATTTTAATTGAAAACATTTAGTTGTAGTACAGTAAGTCATCATGTCCACCACAGAGGACAATAGGAAAATGTGTTGTTTTCAGTATCCTAAAAATATATTTATGTTACCAAAACAAACTAAAACTAAGGTTGTCAAAAGTGTTGATACTTTGATACCAAGTGGATATTAACACACTGTACAAGTCACATGCTCGCGGTCCCACTGATACATACGCCAGGTGTGCAGAGTTGACAAAGGTTTAATAGTTTTTTCTCCACAGCTCATCAGACAAACGTCCATGCTCGACTTTTCAGTCTCTCCCATACTCCTCTTCCTCCTGCACCCGGCCGCTCACTGTTAAAGACACCAGATGATTAGATTAACACGTACCACCTGTGAAATCTAATCACCTGCCAGCTGTGTCTCGCCGTCAGCACATGCCTCGCCCCTATCCGATGGTGCTCGTCCTCAGCACCATAGACAGCGGCAGTGACCTTTGCTCCTGCAAGCGTGCTGGCCACATCTCCCTTCACACACACACAAAAAAAATAATAATACTTTCAGCACTGAAGACAGTACATCACTTTTTCCTCTGCGAGCCAAATTTCGGAGCGTGAGCACTCAGTCAGCGTCCATATATTTACTTTTTAATGGTTGCCTGTCACAAATGCAGATTTGGTGCCTCCAGTTCGCCCTGGCACATACACAAATTAGAATATAAGTGTGGCAGTGTAGCATAACTGTCGTGTAGTGTAACTCCGCTTCCCAACACACCCCATACGGGCCTGGTTTGCCAGAGAATAAGAGGTAGCACAAATTATCTGTGATGAGCTTCAGCCTCTTTGTCACTACAAGTAAAGGTACATACACTACCGTTCAAAAGTTTGGGGTCACCCAAACAATTTTGTGAAATAGCCTTCATGTCTAAGAACAAGAATAGACTGTCGAGTTTCAGATGAAAGTTCTCTTTTTCTGGCCGTTTTGAGCGTTTAATTGACCCCACAAATGTGATGCTCCAGAAACTCAATCTGCTCAAAGGAAGGTCAGTTTTGTAGCTTCTGTAACAAGCTAAACTGTTTTCAGATGTGTGAACATGATTGCACAAGGCTTTTGTAATCATCAATTAGCCTTCTGAGCCAATGAGCAAACACATTGTACCATTAGAACACTGGAGTGATAGTTGCTGGAAATGGGCATCTATACACCTATGTAGATATTGCACCAAAAACCAGACATTTGCAGCAAGAATAGTCATTTACCACATTAGCAATGTATAGAGTGTATTTCTTTAAAGTTAAGACTAGTTTAAAGTTATCTTCATTGAAAAGTACGGTGCTTTTCCTTCAAAAATAAGGACATTTCAATGTGACCCCAAACTTTTGAACGGTAGAGTATAAAAAGTGAAAGAGAGGTGTGTCTTGCGTCATGCATTTATTCAATTATCAAATACAAGCTGCCACAACAGTATTCACCGCACAAGTGAAAGCGGAGATCCGTCACCACTAGCCTGGCATGCAGAAAAACCTCCAGAAGCGTGCAACCCAACCTTTATCACTTCTATAAGTGCTAAGAAAACCAAGCTTAGAGACACCTGAGATCGGTAGACCGTGAGTTCAAACCCCGGCCGTGTCATACCAAAGACTATAAAAATGGGACCCATTACCTCCCTGCTTGGCACTCAGCATCAAGGGTTGGGATTGGGGGTTAAATCACCAAAATGATTCCCGAGCGTGGCCACCGCTGCTGCTCACTGCTCCCCTCACCTCCCAGGGGATAGAACAAGGGGATGGGTCAAATTCAGAGGGTAATTTCATCACACCTAGTGTGTGTGTGACTGTTAGTGGTACTTTAACTTGAACTCTTATGTCATTTGACAACACTTTAAACACCACCGCTGTACTTATTTCCCCATGAATGCCAGGTGTGGCCTGGGGGTCATTTGCTGAACGCAAATCTAAAATAAACAAAAAAAAACTGCAAAAATTTAAAAATAGCGCAAAAAGGCATACATAATGCACTGCATGTATGAAATGTTATTACTAAAAAAGAATAAACATAGATTTGTCTTTAAATGTATGTTTTAGCTTTTTTAAAATCGTATTTAATTACAAATGACATGATGACATCATGAAGCGGAAGAAGATGGATGGATGGATGGATGATGACATCACACCAAAACCTTATTGAAAGAATATTAAGAGCAACAGTGTTTGTTTTATATACTTGAAGGCTCGATGCCACTGCTGTTCTTTTTAGAATGTAAAATAGTTGACTATTGCTATTATTTATGAGCATATTTATAAGCATGGAAGTGTTTGTTTTGAAATACATGGAGATTATAGAACACTACTGTTCTTTTGGTAGCCGATAATGCAATTTCAATTAGAGATATCCGATAAAATCAGACTCCCGATATTATCGGCCGATAAATGCTTTAAAATGTAATATCGGAAATTATCGGTATCGGTTTCAAAATTATTGGTATCGGTTTCAAAAAGTGAAATGTATGACTTTTTAAAACGCCGCTGTGTACACGGACGTAGGGAGAAGTACAGAGCGCCAATAAACCTTAAAGGCACTGCCTTTGCATGCCGGCCCAATCACATAATATCTACGGCTTTTCACACACACAAGTGAATGCAACGCATACTTGATCAACAGACATACAGGTCACACTGAGGGTGGCCGTATAAACAACTTTAACACTGTTACAAATATGCGCCACACTGTGAACCCACACCAAACAAGAATGACAAACACATTTCGAGAGAACATCCGCACCGTAACACAACATAAACACAACAGAACAAATACCCAGAACCCCTTGCAGCACTAACTCTTCCGGGACGCTACAATATACACTCCCCGCTATCCCCTAACCCCTCTCCCCCCCACCTCAACCCCGCCCACCTCAACCTCCTCATGCTCTCTCAGGGAGAGCATGTCCCAAATTCCAAGCTGCTGTTTTGAGGCATGTTGAAAAAAAATATTCACTTTGTGACTTCAATAATAAATATGGCAGTGCCATGTTGGCATTTTTTTCCATAACTTGAGTTGATTTAATTCGGAAAACCTTGTTACATTGTTTAATGCTTCCAGCGGGGCATCACAACAAAATTAGGCATCATGTGTTAATTCCACGACTGTATATATCGGTATCGGTTGATATCGGTATGGGTAATTAAGAGTTGGACAATATCGGAATATCGGATATCGGCAAAAAAGCCATTATCGGACATCTCTAATTTCAATGATGTGCAAAAAGATGTTGAAGCACAGTGATCTTAAATAATTGACACATTCAAACAGTGAATTTAAAAGTACATGATTCTGATGATTCAGTTTTAAAACTTTTGTTGTGGTATCAAATAAGTATCAATTATTGTGGAAATTCATAGGTATCGTATAGACTGCAGCATTTATGGTTTATCCATTGCACCGGTCACCCAGAGGTGGAGGGGTCCCCACATCTGCGGTCCCCTCCAAGGTTTCTCATTGTTAGCCCATTGGGTTGAGTTTTTTCTTGCCCTGATGTGGGATCTGAGCCGAGGATGTCGTTGTGGCTTGTGCAGCCCTTTGAGACACTCGTGATTTAGGTCTATATAAGTAAACTTTGATTGATTGATTGATTGATGGTTTTCTGAGAACCTTATCACAAATTATTACATTATATTACATACTGTACATACATTTAATACTTCTTGGGCCCAAGAAACAAAGCTGGTCGCATGCAGCCGTGTTGGGCAGACAGATTTTCTGTGTGGTTGGACGAAACTCAGCAAAAGCCAGGATGTCCCCTCTACAGCACCTCAGGTTATATTATTTTAGATGTAAAACATCCTATTAATAAATTTAGAGCACTGAAATTTAAAAAAAAACAGTATATAATGCTTGTTACAGTGGTTCTCAAACTTTTTATCAAGTACCGTCTCAGAAAAACTTGGCTCTCCAAGTACCACCATAATAACCAACGTTAAATTACAGCAGCGTAGTAGGCCCAAGTATTCATCAAAAACAAGGCAGAGGTTTTATTTAACAAGTATATTTCATATTTTTGGCCACTGTAAGAATACACACAGTTTGCACAGTAACACTGTGTTTGATAAATACATCTTTACAAAGTAAGAAGTCATTTACTCAGTTCAAATATACTGAATTAATGTATAAATCACAACAAACTGGAATTCCAGAAGTTTACATGTTACGTTTCTGCTGTTCAGTTCGTCTATCCAGGTGCCAGCGTGGTCCAGATGCGTTTTCTCAGGTTGCAAAGTAGCACGGCCACGCAGAAGATGACCTACTCCTGCCACCCGGGACACATATTGGGTCAGTCGGAAAGGGACATCAAATTCCTCACTGATACAAGACAGCAAAGTTTCGTGGGAGCGGTTCAAGACTGTGTGGTATGTGCAAAATGATTCTATGAAAAATGCCTTTGGGCTTGCTCCACAGTTTAAAAGACTCCTACTGTCATCAGTGTTCCAACAAACAACATAAGTAGTGTTTGACAACAGATGGATTTACACATTAGGCTGTGGGATGGAGCAGAAGTAAAGATTAATGTTGTTGTTGTTGTATTGTATTGTCCAATGCATCCATACATCCATTTTCTACCGCTTGTCCCTTTCGGAATACCGGGCGGGCCTGGAGCTAATCCCAGCTGCACTCGGGCGGAAGGCAGGGTATTAGTATTTATTTTGGACCCCAAGAGGGACAAGCGGTAGAAAATGGATGTATGGATGTTTAAAAACCAAAACAAAAAGAAAAAAACTACAGCAACAACAAAACGAGTAATGACAATAGAAATAATAACATTAATACAGTAACAATGTTTACATAACATGTTTGGAGTTTCACATTCTAACATGTTCGAAAATGAGTAGAGAACTAGAGTTTATTGAATCCAACCCCTTTTCCGTCAAGAAATACTTTCTAATACAATTGTTCACTTCCTTTTTTTCAGTCTTTAACACAACAAAAAAATTGAATAAACACATAAATATCAGAAGAGTTCACTTTAATAGATAGTTTTACTGTATGGTTCGCATAATTTACATAATATGTGATGGATTATTTATAAATGGTTGATTTATATAGGCTAGTAAGGTAAAGTTTTGTACCTGACAAGTTTCGGCTATCTTGCTTCTGCAGCCTTCCTCAGAGGTGTCACGTGATGTTAGTGTGCAGAAGCAAGATAGCCGAAACTTGTCAGGTACAAAACTTTACCTTACTAGCCTATATAAATCAACCATTTATAAATACACATTAGTAGGCTAAATGAACCTCTTCAACATATGTGATGGATTATGTGTCATTCATATTGTCATCTTCAATAAGGTTCAATATGTTTATCAGGATTCTTCTTTTTTGTACTTTGTAAAAACTTTTTGTATTAAAACCGTATTTTTTTAAAAACTGGATTAGTTTGACTTCTTTGCATAATCCATTCCATAATTTAATTCCACATGCTGATATACTAAAGGTTGTAAATGTTGTACAGACATACAAATGTTAAGTTACATGTTTCCCTTGGTTCTATTTCTCCTCTTTTGTTGAGCATGGTTGTACATTCTTGGGTAGCAGGTTATAGTTTGCTTTGTACATCATTTTAGCTGTTTGCAAATGCACCAAATCATTGAATTTTAGTATTTTTGATTCAATAAATAAAGGGTTTAAGTGTTCTCTATATGCAACATTATGTATTTTTCTGATTTATTTTATAACACAGATAATAAATGAAGCGTGCCTTTGTAGTTATTTCCCCATATGTTACACAATAACTTAGATATGGTAACACTAGCGAGCAGTAGAGAATATGGAGTAATTTTTGGGTCCAGAGCATATTTAGCTCTGTTCATTATTGAAATATTTCTTGCCATCTTATGTTGTATATTTTTTACATAAGATTTCCAGTTTTTTTTATCTCTTATTACAACTAGAAATTGTATTTATTTTCCCCCTGTCAATATCAATCCAATCCAATCCACTTTATTTATATAGCACATTTACACAACAAGAATGTTTCCAAAGTGCTGCACAGCCATGTTAAAAACAATATTAAAAACAATATTAAAAACAATATTATGCTACACCAATGACTGAATAAAAACAAAGAATAAATGAATAGAAAACCAATACAGAGACAATATAAAAAATAAATATGATTCTACTATGTCTATTTGTATTTGTGTTTGACTTTCTCTCTGTTTGACATGCATTCAAGTAAAATGCTTAAAAACATTTCTGGATGACATTCTAACAGTAAAATTGCATGTCTACACATATTGGAGTCTTTTCTTAAGAAAATTTTAATTATACTTGCAAGTAATCACCTGTGATTAATCATAATTAATCCAAATTCCAAATTGTGATTAATCTGATTATACACAGCCATAGTCTTAGTTTGATATATTATCATGATACAATTGAATCTGGTAGTTTGTCTTTGTCATGACAAAAACATTTGTTTGACAACACTCGTCAAATTTAATCAACACTGTGAAAGTTCAAGTTGACAATTGACACAAACTGATAAAACAATTGAGACATTTTTAAATAACTGCTAGAACTGTTCAAGGTCAGTAGTTTAAACAACTGGCAACTAACTTACTCATGATTATTTACCTTGACACACTTAAAGGCCTACTGAAATGACATTGTTTTATTTAAACGGGGATAGCAGATCCATTCTATGTGTCATACTTGATCATTTTGCGATATTGCCATATTTTTGCTGAAAGGATTTAGTAGAGAACATCGACGATAAAGTTTTGGTCGCTGATAAAAAAGCCTTGCCTGTACCAGAAGTAGCGTGACGTCAGAGGTTGAAGGGCTCCTCACATTTCCCCATTGTTTACACCAGCAGCGAGAACGATTCGGACCGAGAAAGCGACGATTACCCCATTAATTTGAGCCAGGATGAAAGATTTGTGGATGAGGAACGTAAGAGTGAAGGACTAGAATGCAGTGCAGGACATATCTTTTTTCGCTCTGACCGTAACTTAGGTTCAAGGGTTCATTGGATTCCACACTTTCTCCTTTTTCTATTGTGGATCACGGATTTGTATTTTAAACCACCTCGGATACTATATCCTCTTGAAAATGAGAGTCGAGAACGCGGAATGGACATTCACAGTGACTTTTATCTCCACGACAATACATCGGCGAAGCACTTTAGCTACGGCGCTAACGTGATAGCATCGGGCTTAACTGCAGATAGAAACAAAAGAAATAAACCCCTGACTGGAAGGATAGACAGAAGATCAACAATACTATTAAACCATGGACCTGTAACTACACGGTTAATGCTTTCCAGCCTGGCGAAGCTTAACAATGCTGTTGCTAATGACGCCATTGAAGCTAACTTAGCTGCGGGACCTCACAGAGCTATGCTAAAAACATTAGCTATCCACCTACGCCAGCCAGCCCTCATCTGCTCATCAACACCCGTGCTCACCTGCGTTCCAGCAATCGACGGAGCGACGAAGGACTTCACCCGATCATCGATGCGGTCGGCGGCTAGCGTCGGATAGCGCGTCTGCTATCCTCAAAGTCCTCCTGGTTGTGTTGCTGCAGCCATCCGCTAATACACCGATCCCACCTACGGCTTTCTTCTTTGCAGTCTTCATTGTTCATTAAACAAATTGCAAAATATTCACCATCACAGATGTCCAGAATACTGTGGAATTTTGAGATGAAAACAGAGCTTTTTTGTATTGGATACAATGTGTCCGAATACTTCCGTTTCAACCATTGACGTCACGCGCATACGTCATCATACATAGATGTTTTCAACTGGAAGTTTAGCGGGAAATTTAAAATTGCACTTTATAAGTTAACCCGGCCGTATTGGCATGTGTTGCAATGTTAAGATTTCATCATTGATATATAAACTATCAGACTGCGTGGTCGGTAGTTGTGGGTTTCAGTAGGCCTTTAAATATCTACCATTTAAAAAAATTACAATATATATGACATCATGGGGGTGGCTTTGAATTGGATGAAAAGCTGCGTAATGAAGAGGAAATAATTTGTCACGATAAAACACGTCGCTTGAAAATCGTTTGTGGCGCACCACAAGGGTCAATACTTGGACCAACAGTGTTTATTTTATATATGAGATGATCAAAAAATAAGTGTGATATTAAATAAATGATGTTGGAGCACTTATGTACCGCAATAATATAATGGGTATGTTATATAGGACAAGTGACCATAGCAAAACTGAACTAAACACTCATCTTATATACTACCGGTTATGGTTTAATATTTTATGGTTTAATATTTTATGGTTTGCTTCCTGTGTTGCCAGGCTGCTGAAAATATGGTTTCTGGAGTCCGAGAATCAGTGTTTGAGTTTGAGGACCTCAGCCTGCTTCCCCTGAGAGACGTGGCACCGATGGGAGGTGGAAACTTTTCACATCAATTCGGCTTCAATGTCGGACCGGTTTGTTTTAGTTAGGATAGTTTGACACATGGGGCCATCCCAGAAGACAAACGTCTCATCTGGCTTCTGAGAATGACACTTTTTTTTTTGTACTCGGGAACATCATCTCTCCTTTTCTCATAGAGAACTGTGTTGTTTACAGACACTCTAAAACTGTACGGAATAATTTAAAATGTCTTGTTTTTAAGTTTCCAGTGCATTGTTTGACATAATGTATAAAAGGTGTGTATCACAGTTAGCCTATTTTGTATATGCTACTTACAAAACGTTTGGGGTATTCATTCGGCTGTCGGGTTGAAAGTTCAGGATGAACCTAAAAAGTTAAACCTAAAAACAGATTCTTAAGAACGTCTAACACCAAGTCAAGTTCTATGCCTGCATGCAGGCCCTGAGAGGCAGATTGTAAATATTGTTTAGGTGACATCTGATTGCATAACACTTACAGTCGTGGTCAAAAGTTGACATACACTTGTAAAGAACATAATGTCATGGCTGTCTTGAGTTTCCAATATTTTCTACAACTCTTGTTTTTTTTGTGATAGAGTGATTGGAACACATACTTGTTGGTCACAAAAAACATTCATGAAGTTTGGTTCTTTTATGAATTTATTATGGGTCTACTGAAAATGTGACCAAATCTGCTGGGTCAAAAGTATACATACAGCAATGTTAATATTTGGTTACATGTCCCTTGGCAAGTTTCACTGCAATAAGGCGCTTTTGGTAGCCATCCACAAGCTTCTGGCAAGTTTCTGGTTGAATTTTTTACCACTCCTCTTGACAAAATTGGTGAAGTTCAGGTAAATGTGTTGGTTTTCTGACATGGACTTGTTTCTTCAGCATTGTCCACACGTTTAAGTCAGGACTTTGGGAAGGCCATTCAAAAACCTCTTTTATGCGTGAACTGGCCAAAAGAAGAGGCAAATAAATGTTACACATCTCTACAATAAAGTTGCGAGCATACATTTGAGTTACGAGCCTCCCCACCACTAGTTGCTGTAGCAATTTTAAGAGTGAACCCTGTAAGACAGAACTTTGTTTTCCAAACATTGGATGGAAGACAGAGAGTGTGTAGGTCATTGCTGAGAAGAAGAGGAGGATAGTCATTGAATCCAAAAGCTTGTTATTTTTTAAAAGCATGTCTTGTGTTAAAATTGTGTTGTTTTGGGGTGGCCAAGATCCGATTTAATTGATTTTAATTCATTCCACAGGCGACGTTGATATAAGATACGAGTTGCGATCAAGCTGCGTCACAAAACTAATTAAACTCGTAAGTTGAGGTAGTAATGTACTAGAATTTAAGTTGTTGATGGCCTTCTGATCACGTTTAGGCCTTCAGAGAAGGATTTGTTAGCTTGTTTATGATCCAATACACACGTCTAACTTGTGTCCAAATGTTTCAATATGTATTGCACAACTTGCTGTTCTCTAACAAGGTTTAAAAGTGCATTTTAGCCTCATCCTGAGATTTCACCTGAAAGCAGAATATTTCAATGTTTTGTTGGTAATGTATAGATATAAGAAACCCATTGCTGCGCATAGTACACTCTTCATTTGGCATGTGACACAAGGCCAGTTTCATTTTAAGGTGCTAACCACATTTTATTTCGAATGTCCACATGTTTTAAGTTAATCTAAAACGTTGCGGGGAACATTTTTTTTGTTTCAGGAATACTTGGTGCTCTTTTGTCATAGTAAAAATTGTTGGGTTTTACATTGGTCTTTAACTGTACTATATGTTCTTGATGTCTCAGGTATGGTGTTCTCAACACGCCATTTAGCTCACTTGTGTTGAAATTACATTAACGCTGCAATGTCCAATACCAAAACCAATTGAATGTCCCTACTTTGTTTCTGCTCACTCAGTACCAAATATCTTGTTGCCAAGTAACCTCAGTGAAAAGTTAATTACCTCAGATTATTGACGCTGTTTGTGTTGGTTTTGTTGCCCAAAAGTAAATAACCTGGTTTAGGATAGATCACTTTTCCAAGTGAAACATATTGAGTCAGCTGTTTTCTAAGGTTTGCAAAAAACAATAACCTTCCTAAAAAGTCATAAAACGTTGCTCACATTGCTGGTTTTTGTCTTTCCACTGACAAATAAAGAGGACCACTGCACTGTCAGCAAAAAAATGTCATGTTGTAAGTGTCAGTTATACGCACCCAAGTCTTGCAATAAACAGAACAAGCTGTATGTTGATAACATGCATCGTAAAAGTTTGATGTTTATTGTTCTCTTATAGAACCCACATCAACACAACTATGCCAGTGAAATGCTGGGATGAATTTCCATGTGTTCTTGTCCTTCAAAATGGCTGCCAATTTCCGAACAGGTACAGTTGAACCAGTGCCGTGCGTTTCCCACCTAGGCCTTCAGTGATGTTCGACTTCAATGATTACCTCTCAAAATACCATCATTGATGTCACCACATGACCATTGCTGGAGAAATACTATACAGAAACAAATTTACTGTGCATTGAACACATCAACAGTGTACAAAACGGTTTATTTTCTGGCGCATTTAAAAATCAACAAACCCGCATCAGCAATTAAAACATAGCTTATGTGGTACTGTCAAAATTAAAATTGCAAAAAACAGGTTGCTGGTTACTGGGGTTCAATCCCCACCTTCTACCATCCTAGTCACGTCCGTTGTGTCCTTGGGCAAGACACTTCATCCTTGCTCCTGATGGCTGCTGGTTAGCGCCTTGCATGGCAGCTCCCGCCATCAGTGTGTGAATGTGGAAATACTGTCAAAGCGCTTTGAGTACCTTGAAGGTAGAAAAGCGCTATACAAGTATAACCCATTTATCATTTATCATTTAAACGTGAAAAAATAAAGAAAAAAATACTTGAACTCACAATTTGAAGCACCCATTTGACGGCATATAAGCCAGTGGTACCCCTCGTAGTTGGTTGATTCGAGTGGAAATGGCGGGCATTTCCCCATATCATTGCCAGAACAGCTGAGCTAGCTTGCAGGGTTGGCTGACGTCGTCTCACAAGATGTAGTTTCTCTTTAAATATCCTTCTTGAAACTGGCCTTGCAAATATATATCTGCCACCTAATCAACGTTTTGTTCTCCTTCTTTGTGGGTTAAAAAAGTGAGTATCTGTGATTTCTCTGCGAGCCCGGTATGCGAGTTTAGAAACCCTACACTCTTAGAAATAAAAGTGCTAAGTAGAACCATATAAGGTTCTTCGGCTCGTCCTCATAGGAGAACCCTTTTTGGCTCCAGGTAGAACCTTTTTATAAAGGTTCCACCTGGAACCCTTTTGGAGGGTTCTACCTAGAACCCAACACGAAGGGTTATACCTAGAACTGTGTGTGTAAGGTTCCACCCAGAATCCCCCATGAGAGGTTCTACAAAGAACCCACGCAGGGAGTTCCACTAAAAACCCTTTCGTATTTCAAGGGTTTCATCTAAAACCCACACAGGGAGTTCCACTAAGAACCCTTTCGTTTGTCAAGGGTTTCATCTAGAACCCATGCAGGGAGTTCCACTAAGAACCCTTTCATGTTTCAAGGGTTTCATCTGGAACCCACACAGGGAGTTCCACTAAGAACCCTTTCGTATTTCAAGGGTTTCATCTAGAACCCACACAGGGAGTTCCACTAAGAACCCTTTCGTATTTCAAGGGTTTCATCTAGAACCCACACAGGGAGTTCCACTAAGAACCCTTTCGTTTGTCAAGGGTTTAATCTAGAACCCATGCAGGGAGTTCCACTAAGAACCCTTTCATGTTTCAAGGGTTTCTTCTAGAACCCACACAGGGAGTTCCACTAAGAACCCTTTCGTATTTCAAGGGTTTAATCTAGAACCAACACAGGGAGTTCCACTAAGAACCCTTTCGTTTGTCAAGGGTTTCATCTAGAACCCATGCAGGGAGTTCCACTAAGAACTCTTTCATGTTTCAAGGGTTTCATCTAGAACCCACACAGGGAGTTCCACTAAGAACCCTTTCGTATTTCAAGTGTTTCATTTAGAACCCACACAGGGAGTTCCACTAAGAACCTTTTCGTATTTCAAGGGTTTCATCTAGAACCCACACAGGGAGTTCCACTAAGAACCCTTTCGTTTGTCAAGGGTTTCATCTAGAACCCATGCAGGGAGTTCCACTAAGAACCCTTTCATGTTTCAAGGGTTTCATCTAGAAACCACACAGGGAGTTCCACTAAGAACCCTTTCGTATTACAAGGGTTTCATCTAGAACCTACACAGGGAGTTCCACTAAGAACCCTTTCGTATTTCAAGGGTTTCATCTAGAACCCACACAGGGAGTTCCACTAAGAACCCTTTCGTATTTCAAGGGTTTCATCTAGAACCCATACAGGGAGTTCCACTAAGAACCCTTTCGTATTTCAAGGGTTTCTTCTAGAACCCACGCAGGGAGTTCCTCTAAGAACCCTTTCGTTTGTCAAGGGTTTAATCTAGAACCCATGCAGGGAGTTCCACTAAGAACCCTTTCGTTTGTCAAGGGTTTAATCTAGAACCCATGCAGGGAGTTCCACTAAGAACCCTTTCATGTTTCAAGGGTTTCATCTAGAACCCACACAGGGAGTTCCACTAAGAACCCTTTCGTATTTCAAGGGTTTCATCTAGAACCCACACACAGGGAGTTCCACTAAGAACCCTTTCGTTTGTCAAGGGTTTAATCTAGAACCCATGCAGGGAGTTCCACTAAGAACCCTTTCATGTTTCAAGGATCGATCCAGCTCTGTGACCATTCTGCGATCAGCTTCTACAAGGAATTGCTCATTCATCTCCCACAGAAGCTGTAAGGAGGGATAAAAAGTGTCATCTCAAAATACTTGATGATCATAAATGAAATAATACACATACAATTAAATATGGTCAATTCAATGCTTGAAGATACCAACTATTTTAGGAAGCTTCAGTCCGGGAAACTTTTCGATGATTTCCTCTGTCTTGGCAGTTGCCATGAAGGTCTTTCGGTATGCATAGGTTCGTCTCATTCTCTCCTTTAAAGAGTTCAGATCTGGGTGTACCTTAAGCATCTCTGTAGACATTTCATTGATATGAGCTTCAATACTCCTTTCATCCTCTCTACATTCTTCACTCTCCTGAGCCTATATGCATTCAAGAAAAATGACAAGCAATATAGTAAGAGGTAACCATTAAGATGAGGTGTACATGTTTTTTAACAAGTTATATAATATGGAAGAATCATCCTCTCTGTAACCTTCGTCTTGTGTTATATTTCTGCTACCACTATGTTGGAGACCAAGCTCAAGCCCGGTCTCCCTGCTCCTCCTACCCGCACATTAGTGTGTGCTCAACATGGATGTATTAGATCCATGGTGCTCACCAGCCCACCCATCCCTCTAAAGACGAGCTGGATGGCGACCGCAACGCCGCTACCGACAACGTTAAAGCTCCTTCTAACATTGACAATTTATACTATAATATTTCATTAAAATAACAATTACGATAACCTTTTTAGGATGACTTAAGATTAATTGTACGGATATATTGTAACCTATTTTGTTATGGCAGCTCTCAGCAGAGCTTTGTCAGGTATTGTATTGTTTGACCAGGAGCCACTGCATGACAGAGAGCGACGGTCAGAGGCCATTCACCAGTGGAGTCAGGATTGAGAGGACAAGCAAAGTTTCCCCTGCTGGACAAGACAGTATGAAGTGTCTGTGAGAGCTGCCATAACAAAAATAGGTTACCACATAATTCATCACTGGTCAGAGCAGACATCTCAGTGCTAGCACAAAATGTGAGCACGAGGAGAATAAATCTGAACATGAAAAGGAGCTGTATCACTGAAGAGGAATGAAACCATGCTATTCAAACTGAAAATCCACACACTTGATTAAAGATCGGATGATTCTTCCATATGTTTCCAAAGACTCAAATATCATAGCACCATATTACTCATACATACAGTGGGCCTGTTGATGTGGAGAAGCTGGCTTGGTTGACCCGGAAAACTACGCTTCCTTCCAAATCCTGCCACAGCAAATTTTGCATGCATTTGTTGCACCATTGAGTCACCAATAAGGGGTCGCCTCTCCTTTTTGAATTTGTTTTTTAAAGACTCACGTAAAGCAGTCTGCAACCAAGACAGGGGAGTTACAGTAGCTATATCCTTACAATGGAGCTGAATGTGAACATATACTAACAGCCTAATTTTGTGCTTACTCACATGTCCGCATGAAGGGATACTTGTGTGTGAACCGGCTTAAAATCTCCGTATATTGTTTGGCTGAGGGATACCTTTTTTTGGGGGGGGGTTGAAGAGTAAGTGGAACAAGTTCTAAATGTTTGTATATACTATAGCAAGATTACACATCAGTGGAGGCTCCGAGTGAGAGTAGCAACAGTAAACCTAAGATAGGTATGTATTCTGATATGTCTGCAGGCATCCCCAATGTAAAAAGTGGCTTATAATCTCAACTAAAAGCTACAATGTGCAGTAATTGTCCATAAGAATTATAAAGGAACCTACATAGTTTTGTTGCTGAGGGTGTCATATAGAGCTCGTATAAGAACAGATTTAATCTTGGTTCTCTGAGGGGCCAGAAGCTCTGGATCCTTCGCGTCAACTGCATCCCTTACGGTTTTGGGGAAAACAAACTGCAGTGAAGCACTAGCTGTTCGCTCATTATGAGGTCTGTGAAATAATGAAAGATGAGCTTTGTTAAGTAGCACTGAACTTACTGGAACTAGTACTGAGACATAGTTTCTCCTAGCAAATGACTAAAATAGCAGTATATTCACAGCATTTTACCTGGTTTCATCTGTTGTTGTTGTTGATGAAGATGAAGACAAAGATGACAACGACGATGACGATGACTTCAGGTCCTGAAGGCACTTAAGGAACTGAGCTTGTCTTTTTATTGAGGGGAACAATCTCTCCGTCATCCTCTCAGTTAGTAATGTGAGGGTCGCTCCATCAATGTCATTCTCTTCAAAGCAAAAGAAATATAAATTCATATTTGATAAGAAAAGAAAACAAATGACATTATTTTATGTAGTGTTGTGTTTTGCTCACTCTGTGTCAGTCTTCTAGGACGCCATGGCCTAGTGGCTTGTGGTGCAGAGTGATGAACAGGTTGTCATTAACATCTGTACATGCATCTAGTGGATGGAAATCTGCTTCATCACCTGGTTTGAAGGCAACCCACTTCCTTGTGTTTTGGACACAGTACGCATGAAGGTGCTCCTCAAAATGTGTTGATGTATAGATAAGTCCACAAGCCAGCCACTGACCCCGATACTTAACAATATGGAGGACTTTTACAAAAATTGGGACTTCTTCCCCATGAACCACATCAAGTACAAATAAATCTCCAACTTTATATGTGGTACTGTCTATTACAATTTTTTCAGTCTTCCAGACAGTTTCATTTGGAATGTCCCCAGAAGTGATCACTTCTTTCAGTGCTTGTAGTTTGGATAGAGGTACTTCTCTACATGCACCAGGTACCACAGCAGTGGCCGTGCCTTTCTGTATATCGTAACACTGGCACATTTGATATCTTTTAGCAAGTGTTAATGAAATGTTCTGGAAGTTGCATACAACAGATGATAGCTGCTTGAAATACAAATGTTTGGCTTCAAACCGAATGCACCAATGTGCTCTGAGAACTTATATTCACTATTAATGTCCTCAAACATGAGTCAAATATGTTGTCCTCCAAAAGGATATTGAGGTTTTGTTCAACTTCTGCCTTTTCCTCCAGACAGAGTTTTAGTAGTTCTTGATATTGCTCACTGACTTTGTGAAAAAGCTCCCCAACATCTTTAGCAAGAGTTGTCTTTATCACTTGAGGTAATGTGTGAACTTGAAGCTTAAACATAAAAAAGGTGAGATCTCTTTTTAAGTTTCTTTTCACTGCTGCCAATTTCTCTAAAAGAGAGGGAGACGTCTCCATGTGGGGCTCTTCTTCAAAATGATCTTCTCCATTTCTCTGAACTTCAGCATTTTCCTCTTGAACTGTAGTTTTGTGTTTTCGAAGGGATGATATTTTGGTATAAGTCTGGGGCATCCATTTTGGCCGCGTTCAACAACGAAGCTAGGTTCACTTTCATGATATATTTCTAGATGTTTCAGGTATCTCTTTTGTGTTCTGGATTTAATCGGACAACGTTGACACTGAAAATTCATTATACCCCACCAGAAAATGTCTTGCAGTAATCAGCAAACCCCTCTTTTTGAAGCCAATGGCAAACTTCAGCTTTGGTCCACGCAGTGTAAGTCATTTCTACAAGAAAACAAACAAATAAGCAAATAAACAAAACATAACAGGAAACAAATGCTTAGTCCACATTTTACCATAAAATTCCTCAGCTAGGGTCAAGCATGCTGAAATAAGATATTATATTTAGCTCACCTTGATTCTCAGAAGTTTCTTTTGTTCTCTCTCCTGTTCTTCTTTGTTCTGTTCTGTTCATAGTAATCACTTTTGGTATGTCACACATGGTTTGTAGGCAGGGAAGACCCCATGTGGTGCAATCCAGGGGGCAACCAGCTCTTAACTCCCACATGACAGCCACCATCATGCCAGCTCCCTGGCCCGACACACCCAACCTTGCCCTTTCCCCTGGGAGATCAGGGTTCAATTCCCAGCATCAACAAACCCTGATGTAGTAGCCTAAAAGTCAGCATTACAGTGTGATTTTTGCATCAGTTAAGGCTTGGCCTCTGAATTCAAAGACCGTTGTCTATCAATGAACTTATGTGCAGCTTCACAACTCGACTAAGCCAGTCAGCAGGGCACAGCAGCCATGGGATGAGGCCGATCATGGAAAAGTATGAGGAGGAGACAAACACATGAGTAAAATTGTCTGTAAAATAAGTGTTTAATATTTTTTAAATTGTCTGTCACTAATCCACACATCACCTCAGTATGCATTAACATGGTCACTCTGCATCAACCAGGCCTTGAACTCACAACTTCAAACTGTATCCCTAGATCACCTGACTTGTAACAAACTTTCAAAAGCCTTTGTCCAGTGAGTCGTATAGCTCACTTAGATGCCCCAGAAAGAGCGGTTATATCTTTGCTGCAGGGACCCCCTTGCTAGTTCTTTGCTGTGTGTCATTTCCTCCTGAAGAAGGGAGTAGTGTAACTAAACTAAATAAACACCATTATAACTGCTGCGCAGCGATGGGTCGGGTCCGGGCGATTTTTGGCAAATTAAGGCAATTCTGAGCAACAAACAGGAGAACAGGAAGGCAAGACAGTTGACATTATAATGTTCCCTTTGCACCAGTTGAGGCTAAAATCCACAACAATAGAACCAAAGACTGTGGCCTTTCATGCTGAGCTAATTGGCAAGTGACAATTCAACAGTGGCTTCACAAATTGATTAAGTCATTCACTGTTGTGCATGCAGATTTGAAACCACTGTAAATATATCAGTTATCAAGACAAAAATCTGAAAATACACATATTTCATCTAGACAGAATGGAGATATTGGTAATTTGATTTTTTAATTGATTCGATTTGCTCCATAAGTTAGTAACTGATGTTTAATCTATCATGACTCTAAAATGTATATGTTTGCTTCACAAAGACCATCTGGCATTTTCATGAGCTGTCATCACCACCTTCGTCAGGAATTGAACCCAGATTATTTGGCACCAAGAGCCAGCTCCTAAATCACTGAGCTATTTCTCAAATGGAATCACCAGCCAGACAGCAGTTGTCAAGGCAGATTTCAAAAATGGTCCTCCCAGTCACAGCTAATCTTTGCCAGAGTCAACAAGATTTGCTGATGAAGATCTTGCTTTCTTATAATTAAAGGTTGTGGAAATAAATTGGTAACAGAACATTTCAGTTATAGGACTGCCATTATTTGTATGTCTGATCAGAAGGTGTAAGGTAATAGACTAGTATGGTGGACCTGATGACTGAAGGCAGTCAGCTGGTTAGCTCAGTCACTATTGCCAGTGACTTTAGACTGAGTGGCAGGTGTTCAAATCCCAAGATGGGCAATTATGTTACAGTTTGATCAACAGGATCTGGGGAAGAAGAGCTTGCTTTAAAATAAACAAAACAATTGGATATGAAAAGTATTTGTATCAGTAGTCACAAGGAAATGTATTTTGCACCATTATTGGCAAATGTTATCAGGAAGTATGTCCCTGGTGACACAGGAGCTTACCCATGCTTTCAACAATCCCTGAAGAACTCTTTCTTCCAAAAAATGGTTCTCTGGATCAAAATAGTTCTTACTGGAACCCTTAGTGTTAGTGAGAACCCTTTTAAAACCAATTATTCAGAAATTAGGTTTTAAAGGGTTCTCTGGATTAAAAGGGTTCTTACTGGAACCGTTAGCGTTACCAAGAACCCTTGAAAAACCCTTTCTTCGGGAAAGGGTTTTTCAAAAGCAAATGGTTCCAGTTAGAACCTCAGCCCTTGTAGAAGAACCCTTATTTCTAAGAGTGTGAGGAGAAGAATCCAGAGCATGAATCAGAGGTCCTGTGTCATAAAGAGTATTCAGCCAATACCTTCCTGCCCGTACAGGTGTGATTTAATAGGCCTGCTAATGAAGCACACCTGCAGCACCTCCTGGTAATTAGGCTTGGCTCAAGGAGTGGTTTTAGGTCTGTAACAAAGAAAAGGGGGCGGTAACAAAGAAACAAGACACAAAGGAAAAACCAATTAACTGCTGCAAACACTGAACACCTAAATGAAACCGCCCAAACAAAAGGTGACAAACAAGTGGATGGAAATTGATGTCACAATGGCGTGTGACAGTCCTCCTCCCCTCCCAATTAACTGGCGCTATATGGTGGTCGACCTGGCTTCTCAGGAAATATGTGATAAAAATCAGACAACAAAGACTGATCCCAAATGTGGCCACGCAGGACCCAAGAACGGTGCTCTGGGCCATAACCCTCCCAATCAATGAAATGGTATCTCCTGGATTCTAAACTAGTTTTTACTGAAAATAAAGGATCGCTGTCCAGCAACCGCGAAGGAGCTGAGGAGGCACTGGCAGAGGGCTCAGGTCAGAAGAGGCCACGGGTTTCAGGAGGGACACATGAAAAACAGGATACCTTTTGAAAGATGGAGGAAGCTTGAGTCTGGCAGACACTGCGTTGATCATCAGATCCACTTCGAACGGTCCAAAAGATCTGGGTGCCAACCTCTTGGATTCCACTGCCAGTGAGTGATCTCGGGATGACAACTACACCTTCTGCCCTCGTTGGTGGGGGGCAGCCTGCGATGACGGTTGGTCCACTTCTGGTTGTATTTGCTTATAGATGGATATACTTTTATTCATCCACAATGGGGAAAGTTTGTGGTTGCAGAGCAGGTTTTAACAGAAGTCAAACCAAATTACACTATGCATGGAAAAAAATTAACACCCATATTGCGCACCAAGATAAAAAAAATCACAGTAATCACATAAGTGTATAGTAAAGTCTTGAATGTGAATGTGAGTAGAAAAGACCTATGTGGTAGCTGTCCTTACACTGTGGATGTAACAGTCTGATCCTGAAGGAGCTAATCAGAGCCTACACAGTGTCGTGCATGGATGAGAGGGATTGGACAATATAGATGCCAACTAGGTCCGTAGGCGCCGATCTACATTTCTGCCAGTGGGTGCTCGGTGTGTCACGGGCGGTAAATCTGACGGTGCCTTTCTGAGCGTGCGCGGTTTTTGCTTGGTGGTGAGGAAGAATTTGCCATCAATCCCACGTGAGTGCTCGGCATTGTCGGTGCCCGGGCCCCGAAGCACCCACGGGATCGGGGCCTCACCTCCTTCTGTCGGCCACCTCCTCAATGCTGTCTAGTGGGCATCTCAGGATGGAGTCAGCTCACTTAAGCACTAATCATTAAGTCTGTTCCTGTCTCTGACCGTGCTGCCCCCAACCCAGAAGACAATGGTATAGAACACGCAAAACCCACCACAGTGTCATTAAAAGTCTGCAGTAGTTACACGTACTCCTCAAGAGGTATAGGCAACTGTGACCATCTTTATTGTGCACCGTAGACTTTGTCTAACAAATGTATGATAATAAAAATGAACAACTAGTATGTTGTTGATATCTTCCTGAGGAAGCTTAGGTCCTTTTAATGTGTGCAGCAAGCTGCTGGAGATCTTTTATCAGTCTGTTGTGGCCAGTGCCCTGTACTTTGCAATGGTTTGTTGGGGGAGCAGCACCAGCAAAACAGGATCGACAAACTGAACCGGAAAGCCGGCCTAACTATTGGCACGCAGTTGGAGGCGTTTGTGTCAGTGAGGGACAGGAGGACACTGGACAAACTGCTCGCCATCATGGAAAATCCTGCCCACCCACTCCACCAGACAATTGAGGGACAGTGGAGCTCACACTCCAACAGGCTCCTTCAGCTTCGTTCCCACATTGTTCCATTCAAGAAGTCCTTCATTCCGCACTCCATCCAGCTGTATAATCACTCGCCATACAGCAATAGATGATATCTGTCTATTACCTGACCGCTTCTATGTTAGCTACCTCTCTTTGTTTCTAATGTATATTTTCTACTGGATCTACTCTCTATTTTATGCTGGCCTTTTTTTTTCTTTTTTGCTGCAGCTGTTACATATACTGTAGTATTGTACATGGTAATTGGGATGTATTATATATTGTATATATTATAGAAAAATATAATATATTATAATTAGGGATGTCCGATAATGGCTTTTTGCCGATATCCGATATTCCGATATTGTCCAACTCTTTAATTACCGATACCGATATCAACCGATACCGATATCTACAGTCGTGGAATTAGCACATTATTATGCCTAATTTGGACAACCAGGTATGGTGAAGATAAGGCCCTTTTTATAAAAAATTAATAAAATAAAATAAGATAAATAAATTAAAAACATTTTCTTGAATAAAAAAGCAAGTAAAACAATATAAAGACAGTTACATAGAAACTAGTAATTAATGAAAATGAGTAAAATTAACTGTTAAAGGTTAGTACTATTAATGGACCAGCAGCACGCACAATCATGTGTGCTTACGGACTGTATCCCTTGCAGACTGCATTGATATATATTGATATATAATGTAGGAACCAGAATATTAATAACAGAAAGAAACAACCCTTTTGTGTGAATGAGTGTGAATGAGTGTAAATGGGGGAGGGAGGTTTTTTGGGTTGGTGCACTAATTGTAAGTGTATCTTGTGTTTTTTATGTTGATTTAATTTTTATAAAAAAGAAAAAGAAAAAGAAAAAAAAGAAACCGATACCGATAATAAAAAAACTGATACCGGTAATTTCCGATATTACATTTTTTAAAGCATTTATCGGACATCTCTAATTATAATAGTATATTATATGAGTATATATAATATACATAGATAGATGGTACTTTATTGATTCCTTTAGGAGAGTTCCCTCAGGAAAATAAAAATTCCAGCAGCAGAGTACAGGTTTGAATAAAAAAAAATTTTTTAAAAGTAAATAATGGAGGTATAAATGTAAATAAAATAGATAATATAACAATAAGAATAAAAATAAAAATAAAAAGTAACAATAACAATAAAGATATAACAGAAAAAATAAGAATATAACAAGAGAAACTAGGCAGTAGTGACCATGGTATGAAGAGAAAAAAATATGAAGAAAAACGGTAATACTGTTGATAAAATTAAAGATGTAATGTGTATATTGCACCTTTAAAATGTATTGCACTGTTAATTGCACTGTTTTTTGTTGCAGTTGATTTCAGTATTATTATTGCTTTGCGTCCCTGTCATCCGAGAACCCCCTCCCCCCCAGAGAGGAGTTGTACAGTAAATATTACATATATGTTATATTTCATATTGCTACTATGGTACATTTTTTGTCTACTTTATACCTGCATTAGCCTTTCCATACTGTGTGGAGCAATTTCCCTTGTGGATCAACATTGTTTAAGTCTAACTGTCCTATGTATGGCTAGATTGTTTACAAATAGATTTTTAAATATATATGTTTGAACAATCATCAATATATGTAGGAAAAATAATCAAATGTGTTTTTTTTTATACGGTAAAAAGCCTCGGTATCATCTTTGGTTCCTGTATTTTTTTGTTTTGAACCGATACCAAAATATGCAGTATCGCCCACACTGAGTCGGCATCGCCTGGCTGTCATTGGAGGAAAACGAACACGTGACATTTCACAAGACGCGTGACGTCACATGTATTGCGCTGTTGATGTTTTTTTGTACACTATTGTATTTGTCCCCGTGTTTTTTCCTTTTTTCCCCCAAACAATATATCACATATTTCACCAAATAGCCGACGTCTTGTGTTAAAAGTATGGTAATGTTAATTCATTGAGACGTTGTCCGTTACGTTGAAGACCCTCTTGGCTAGCCAGTCAGCTAGCTAGTGGGCTAACCGATGGTTAGCTGCGTGGAGAACAACATCGATGTGAGGACTAAACCAGCCTTAAAGGTGACAAAAATGGCGCTTCTATATGACTATTAAGGTGTTGTTTCTGCTTTGAGTTTATTTAAATATGTGTTGATGGCGGAGAAAACATGGAATGTCTTTTAGGATCATGTCAATGTCCGCTAGCCAGTGCTGTTCAAATCTAAAGTATTACAATAGAACGTAAATAGGTAATAATGCAGCAAACAATGTAAATTCCCTGCACATCATACAAACATTAATTTATTATTTGCGTAATTCTTTATCTATATTATGATGTGTTATATGTGACTTCATTTTCCAGCATAGTATGATGAGCATAGGATAATAAAAACATCTTAATTACCGTTACAACAACCGTAATATAAATTAAAAAAATAAAACAGGCGAGATTTTTTTATAGTTATATTTTCTTTTTATATAATCACTTTTCTTTATATTTACTCGGCATTAGTGTGGACAGCAAATAAATGCAATCATTGTTCAGATGAAACTTATGACTCTCGCTAGTGTTACCATAACTGAGTTATTGTGCAGAAATATGGGGAAACAACTACAAAAGTACACTTCATTCATTAACGGTGTTACACAAAAAAAAGATCAGTTAGAAGAATACATAATGTTGGATATAGAGAACATACCCTTTATTTATTGAATCGAAAATACTGAAATTCCACGACATAGTGAATTTGCAAACAGATAAAATTATACACAAAGCAAACTATAATCTGCTACCCAAGAATATACAACAATTTTTCTCAACAAAAGAGGAGAAATGTAATCTTAGAGGAAAATGTCATTTAAAACATTTGTACGAACGTACAACACTTAAGACCTTCAGTATATCAGTATGTGGCATTAAATTATGGAATGGATTAAGCAAAGAAATCAAACAATGTAAGTGAAGTGAATTATATTTATATGGCGCTTTTTCTCTAGTGACTCAAAGTGCTTTACATAGTGAAACCCAATATCTAAGTTACATTTAAACCTGTGTGGGTGGCACTGGGAGCAGGTGGGTAAAGTGTCTTGCCCAGGGACACAACGGCAGTGACTAGGATGGCGGAAGCGGGGATTGAATCTGGAACCCTCAAGTTGCTGGCACAGCCACTCTACCAACCGAGCCATGTACTAATATGATCCACTTAAAGAAACTCTTCAAACTTAAAGTGTTTACAAAGTACAAATAAGAATAACCATGATAAACATTCTGAATTTATTTCATCCATCCATTCATTTTCAAGATAACATTACTCATCTCACCATATGAAATATAACTTACTTCACCAATATTATTTTTTTATTGTTATTACTTATTGAGTATATTGTGAATAAATTGAGAACAGGAAGTGAACAAAAGTTTTAGCAACTGCTATGTAAAGGAAAATAGGTAGGATTAAATAAGCTCTGCTTCTTCCTACTCCTTTTCGAACATGTTGAATAGAGAAATTGTGATGTATCATGTTGTATGCATGCATGTTCGAAATAAAGTCAAACTCAACTCAACTCTTTACACCGTGAATTTTGACATTGAAGAGGACATAATAGAGGCGGGAATGATAATGGCTTTGTGACACTTTTTTTTTAACAGAAAAATACCAAACGAAAATAAAGAAGACTGTGTAAAGCAGGGGTGTCAAAGTCAAGGCCTGTGGGCCAGATCGGGCCCGCGAATGAATTATCTATGGCTCCCAGGTAGGGCTGGGCGATATGGACGAAAAAGTATATCTCTATATATTTTGACTTAAACTCGATATTCAATATATATCTCGATATATATATTTTATATAGATAATCATTTTTTAGCGAAATTCGCTGAAATTGAAGTGAATGACGACTGTACTGTAAACAGTCAGTGGCACTTTTATCAACCCTGTTAGTCAAGATGGGTATTAACAGCACAGAAAAGAAACTGTTAAAATAGCACATAATTACATAACATAAAATAAAAAAATATTCTTTCTACGTAAAATAAATAAAATAATAATAATACAAAATAATAATGCGGGGGGAGAACAAGGAACACAACAAATAAGCGGCGTTTTGGTCATTTTAACGTGAAATAAATTATATCGATATTACGATATTTTCTTAATTTATATCTTGTTTAAAAATATATTGATATATCTTACAAACTCGATATATTGCCCAGCCCTACCCCCTGGATGATATTTGATTAGTATTAGATCCGGCCCGCAGGCCACAGCCGCCTGCTGCTGTTTTGCACGCAGCAATACTCCATCAGTGTTGGCGCTTGGATTTGTCAAAATGGGGTCCAAGGGACCCAGTAAGACAGTCATAAAAATGAGGTCCCACAGTAAATTTTTGGGATCCCAATTTTTTGTAACCGTTTTGAAAACAAATTATAAATTATGTTGTTATATCTCACATTCTATATTGTGTTTTGGAAAAAAGTTGTCATAAACGTTACTTAATTCATTAAAAAAAAATACAAAAGAAATCCTTCATGGATCTAAACTTTACCGCCGCCGGCATTTTTTTCTATATTTTTATTTAAATATTTTCAGAATGCGAACAATCTGAAGTTGTCTTTGTTTTTTAGTTTTTTAATGCCATGATTTTAATAGTCCGGCCCGCATGTGCACAGATTTTCCTCCATGCAGCCCCCGAGCTAAAATGAGTTTGACACCCCTGGTGTAAAGAAATCATGGAGACAGTCTGACTGGTGACTCAGCAGTTGTCGGCTTTCTCCACTAACATTAAGATTGTTGGTGATGAACACGTTTTAATACATTATTTAAACGTGTTTCTAAAACAATTATCATCACAAATTGAGTTGTGGCATCATTCAGATTACAAGTTAATCTTACAAGACCAGTAATGCTGCTAAGTATGTGTCCTGCTTCCGTGATGCATTGAAATCTGAAAGGATGCAGTAAACTCACTGGAACGCACCTAATTTTTCCCAATTAAAACGATATGTTGTGAACAATTTAAGTTAAAAATCACAGCAACTACTAACTCTAATGTGCGATATAGAACATATACGATGTAAATTATATAAATTTGGCCAACAATAGAGCTTTTAATGGGGTCATATTATGATTTTTTTTTCTACATTTAAAAGACTTCCTTGTGGTCTACATCAGTGTTTTTCAACCACTGTGCCGCGGCACACTAGTGTAACGTGAGATATTGTTTGGTGTGTCATGGGAAATTATGTAATTTCACCTAATTGGGTTCAAAATATTTTTTGCAAACCAGTCATTATTGTCTGTGCTGTCAAGAGCTCGGCAGAGTAACTGTGTGATACTCTTCCATATCAGTAGGTGGCAGCAGGTAGCTAATTGCTTTGTAGACGTCAGCGACATGATTTGTCGTGATCACAATATGCAGACGACAGCGGGAGGCAGTGTGCAGGTAAAAAGGTATCTAGTGCTTAAACCAAAAATAAACACAAGGTATTGAAACTTAGGGATGGCTCTGCAAAACGAAACTAAAACTGAACTGGCTGCAAAGTAAACAAAAACAGAATGCTGGATGGCAGCAAAGACTCACAGCGTGTGGAGCAGACGGCGTCCACAAAGCAAATCCGTACATGACAATCAACAACAAAATAGGAGCGCAAGACAAGAACTAAAACACTACACACAGGAAAACACCAAAAAAGTCAAAATAAGTCACGGCGTGATGTGACAGGTCGTGACAGTACACCTACTTTGAGATTAGCTATAGTGACGCATGCTTGGTTATGGTTTGAATTTATATCCAACAATTGCGATAATTACTTTTTACTGTCAATATCGGCTGCTGAGTCTAATTTCTTAATGTTTTCTGCTGGTGGTGTGCCTTGGGATTTTTTCAATGAAAAAAATGTGCCTCGGCTCAGAAAAGGTTGAAAAACACTGGTCTACATAACATGTAATGGCTTGTTTCTTGGTCAAACATTTGCATAGTTCTTGTTTTACAGAACATCTTCAAACCACTTTTTGTCTGTCTCCTCAGGATGCCCTGTTTTTTTTTTAAGTGGCTCCACTTTAACAGCATTTATTGTACCACAAAAACTCAAAACTTTGAATATAGTTGAGAAAAAAAAACCTTGATATAAATTAGTAACTAATAAACCACAACAGGTAAAGTAAGAATAATAGCAATAACAATACATTTAAACAACAATAGCAATACATTTAAGTTTTGCCTTTTTCAAAGTCACTCAATCAAACTTTACTTATATTGCCCTTAATCACAAATGTCTCAAAGGACTGCACAAGCCACAATGGCATCCAAAGCTCAGATCCTACATCAGGGCAAGAAGAAACTCAACCCAATGGGAACAACAAGAAACCTTGGAAGGGACCGCAAATAGTGACTGGTGCAATGGATGCCGAGTGGATACAGTTAATAATGCGAGAGTTCAGTCCATAGTGGGGCCAGCAGGGTATCCTCTTGCATGTAAACACATTGGGGCGCAGAGACGTCACCAACTGATACAAAGAGGAGTGGTCCATCCTGGGTCCCGACTTAGCTAGCGCAACATCCGTGGAGGCTGACCTGTGGTCACCCGATAACCTCTCCACGCAGGAGAAGGGGGCAGAGCAGAAAAGAGAGACAGCAGCAGATCAAAATGGGGTCTATTTAAAGCAGTGGATCTTAACCTGGGTTCGATCGAACCCTAGGGGTTCTGTGAGTCGGGCTCAGGGGTTCGGCGGAGGTCAAAACACACCCGACTCATCTTGTAAGTAAAAACTTCTCCCAATCGGCGTATTACGGATACGACAACAGCAGAAGTCAGACTGATTTGCAGGTGTGTAATTTGTCGTGAGTTTATGCACTGTGTTGGTTTTGTTCTTTGAACAAGGTGATGTTCATGCATGGTTCATTTTATGCACCAGTAAAAAAAACATGGTAACACTTTAGTATGGAGAACATATTCACCATTAATTAGTTGCTTATTAACATGCAAATTAGTAACATATTGGCTCTTAACTAATCATTATTAAGTACTTATTAATGCCTTATTCGGCATGGCCTTATTATAACCCTAACCCTCTAACCCTGGCCCTAACCCTCTAACCCTAACCCTAACCAAATAACTCTAAATTAAGTCTTTGTTACTTGGAATATGTTCCCCATACTAAAGTGTTACCAAAAACATATAACTTTGTCTTGAATTTGAAAAAAAACAACATTTTATTTTTAAAATTCCTTTAAGTTTCAGCTTTGCAACCATACTCAGGATAAGAGAGTAATTCAAAAGAGCAACTTTAATTTATATAAAGAATTCCTTTAAGTTTCAGCTTTGCAACCATACTCAGGATAAGAGAGTAATTCAAAAGAGCAACTTTAATTTATATAAAGAATCAACTTTTTTGAAAGCATTTTGAAAAAAATATTTGTGTACAATTAATGACAAGTGTTATTGTAATTTGTGAATGATTTATCTAATCTAAGTTGTCTGAAACAAAACAACCATTGATTTAGAAACAAATCAAACATAGATTCAAAAAATTTAGGATTTTTTTATTACATCTGTGTTTATTTGACTTTTTGCAGATTTCCATGCTTGGAACCCTTTTGCAGGACAATATTGTGGGGCTAACATTTCTTTTTGGCTTTTTCAATGCAGTGTCTATGACCACCATTTGCCTGTCGTCGATGAAATGATGCATCAACCGGTTAGGAAAGACTTCATTTCTCTGACTCTCACCGACCAAAACTGTCACATTTACAACAACGGCAAACACCGGAAGCAATCCTGCTGGAGGGTGAGTTATTGATGCAGGTGGTTAAGATATACCAGTGCTGTACACCTCGAGCATTTCACTCGCATATACTGTATGCCTAAAAATAGATTGTGTGACTACAAAAAAACAAAAAGGGGGCTTTTGTGCAAGTAATGATTTCAACCCCTTCATTCTCAGTTTCCCTGAAAACCAAATCCATAAAAATTGGATCAAACGAGTAAGATTTGGGGTAAAGAAACATTGTTGTTCATAGACCACACAAGCACTATATCAACGCTTTACACATCTGCTCAGCGCAGACGTGGTCATGTATACATTTAATAGCCGCTCTCACGACATGCTAATTCAGCTGCTACCAAAACAACTAGTCAGTCACTGCCGATTTAATTACAACAACTAAAGATACAAACTGTATAGTAATTAAACCCACTTTTCCACTGCTTGATGTTGTGCTCATTCGTGTCAATGGTGTTTTAACGTTTAAGGGAAATGCTGTAATTAAGTAAGTTAAAAAAAAAAAAAAAATCATATATATATATGTATATGTGTGCATATAAAATGTTGGTGTTGTTTACTTGAGTCATATTGCAGTCTACACGTACCGTAATTTCCGGACTATAAGCCGCTACTTTTTCCCCTCGTTCTGGTCCCTGCGGCTTATACAAGGGTGCGGCTTATTTACGGCCTGTTCTTCTCCGACACTGACGAAGAGGATTTCGGTGGTTTTAGTACGCAGGAGGAAGACGATGACACAATGATTAAAGACTGACTTTTCATATACCGGTAGGCTGGTTATTTTCATAACGTACAGGCGAGCACTTTGTATTACTTTGCACCGTTGTATTATTTGTACTCTGCACGAATGCTGTTCGCCATGTCAAAGATGTGAAAGTTTGATTGAATGATTGAAAGATTTATTGTTAATAAATGGGACGCTTTGCGTTCCCAAACAGTCATCTCTGTCCCGACAATCCCCTCCGTGGTAGCAGGAACCCCTATATACTACGGTAATTACACATCAAAACCCTGCGGCTTATAGTCGGGTGCGGCTTATATATGGATCAATCTGTATTTTCCCCTAAATTTAGCTGGTGCGGCTTATAGTCAGGTGCGGCTTATAGTCCGGAAATTACGGTATCTCTTGTGTGACTGCCATCATAGTGCAGTCTACACATATCTCTTGTGTTTGACTGCCATCTATTGGTCACACTTATCATTTCACCATGCACCAAATAAAATAGCTTCGAGGTCGGTAAGCAAAATTGTATAATTATATGAGTGGATCAGCGAGTAGCGTGATCGTCCAGACACTTGAGGGTTCCTGGTTCAGTTCCAGCTTCCACCATTCTTGTCATTGTCATTGTGTCCTTGGGCAAGACATGTCACCCACCTTGCTCCCAGTGCCACCCACACTTGTATAAATTAAGCTTACCAGCACCAAGCTTTGTAATGTATGGGTTTCTCATTGTAAAGTGTTTTGAGACATTTGTGAAAAAGTATTATATAAATACCTTTCATTTAATTTGTGAGGTAGGGAAAAATAAAATGTTTCTTCCAAGTGAACCACCATTGCAATTGTTGCAAAGCACCATTACAAAAGCTTCATGCTGACAATGTTTTCATGTGTGAGAGAGCTTGGGAAAGTTGCATTTTAAAATGACCAAACAGACTAAAACAGATGTGAACATTACATGTCACATTTTCATTCTGCTGACTTCATTTTATTTGCCAACAGAAATGGAAGCAGCTGTCTCGGCTACAGCGAAGCCTCATTCTTGTTCTTTTTGCTTTGTTACTCATTCTGGGATTACAGTCTTTTCCCCACATGTCATTGCAAAGGAGAGGTAAGTGTTACCATTATGCATTACCTGCATGTACACATGATTGTAATCTGGTTGCAGTTGCATTTAATTATGTGTGAATGCTCCAAAGCATTTTATATGTATGCCTTGGTATGCCTTTATCCAAAGAAAGGTGACAAAGTTCAGGATTCTTAGCCAAGACAGACAAGACTGTAAGTAAATGCTGTACAAAGGAGCAGAAAAGTCAATGACAAAAATATGTTTTAGAAGTAATTCAAGTGGAGGACTTGTGTCAATTAGGGTTACGTGATAATAGGATTGTAACGATAAACTGTAATGATAACCGCAGTAAAATTCCCAATGGTTATTATTACCGTTTTGAATTGAAATTATCGAAAATCCGTGACTGATAACTGGACTTTATTAAACTCCCGAGCTGGTGTCAATTGGGGTTACGTGATAATAGGATTGTAACGATAAACTGTAATGATAACCGCAGTAAAATTCCCAATGGTTATTATTACGGTTTTGAATTGAAATTATTGAAAATCCGTGACTGATAACTGGACTTTATTAAAATCCCGAGCTGATTGGCACCAGCTCGCTAGTTTAAATGCTAACATATTTTTCCCTATTAAGAAACATACCCCAAACTAAACTTATATAAATACATTGTCGTCTGAGCAAATAAGCTATTCAATTGTGCACATTGAACCTACAAGCTGTGCTCTCTAAACACAGAGAAAGATTGTTCTATACGAGACTGAGGTTGTTTTTCTACGGTGCGTTCAAGGGCTGCTGAACAGAGTAGAGCCGTAGGACGGCACAACGCCCACCATAAATAATAATAATATATTTTATTTGTTATGCACTCTTTAATCCAAATACATATTAAAGTGCCACAGTGCAAGCCAATATTAAAAAAAATAAAAGCTCAGCTATGAAAACAGATAAAACACTGAAACTAAAACACTATCAGGGAAGCATAAGAAACTCCAAACGGGCAAAATAGTGGGTTTTCTTGGTCAAAAGATTTCAGTGTGTGTTAAGTACTTTTTCAGCACAGGCAGCAATACCACAATAATAATGATAACCGTGATAATTTTGGTCACAATAATTGTGATATGAAATGTTCATATTGTTACATCCCTACGTGATATAGATGATATACATTATGAATGATCAAAGACTTGCACGTGTCCCAACTAGGCTTTTGTTTGGTTTGGTTTTCTGTCATTGATTTTACTTTGTGTTAATTTGTTCCCATCACAATCTATTCTTTTTTCTGTTTATTTTATTATATATGTACATTATATTGTTCTTATAGTATTTCTTCGGCTAAATCAGGGATCTCAGGTACTAACTTGCGTGCCATCTCATGTGTCTCAAATGTGCTTGTATGGCAATAAAGATAATTGATCCCTTGAATAAATTTGGCAGCTGATAGAGCTTTAATTACTATTGTCATAACGGGATAATGTATGTTGATGTATGTGATGTTCTAGCTGTGTCCGGCAAATTTGACAGCGACAGGTGAGCAACCGCGTTCTCAGCGCAATGTAGCGTCCTCGCTAGCAAGCTAAAGTCCCCTCCACAGCGCAAAGCTAGAGCTTTTAAATGCAAACAAACAAGAATTGGTGAATTGATACTAATATCGACAATAAAAATGTATATGGTCGATACTACAGTTATTAGATTTATATTGTTATTATCACAAAATAGTTTTTCGTCATTTTTGTTGCTGTTTACAAACTCAGGAAATAAGTCCCTGGACATAGGAGGACTTTAGGGACTAAAAACAAATTATTTCAGTCCGAGTGAACATTAGTGTTTGTTTATGTGTACTATTTTGCGTTATCCACTTTATTTTGCTCAAAATTGTGTATGTAATAGAAGGTAATATGATATTATTACACCGCCACCCTGTGTTTTGTCTGATTATGACTGCAAACAAAAATGTAATCGTTCAACGATCTAGAACATTTTAAGTACTGTATCTATATCAGCCCAAAACTAATGTAAAGTATCGAACAACAGAAGAATAGATGCGTATTTCATTTGAACAGAAGTGTACATAGAACCATGTTACAACAGAAAGTAAACAGATATTGACAGTAAATTCCCAAGTAGATTAATAATAGTTTAGAGTAAATAGTAATGTCCCACCGTTCCTTTAATCACTCCTCACCTACACTCTCAATACATATGTTGCAAAATGTGACCCACAAACTGCCATAGCATTTATAGTAATAGCGCAATGCCATAGCATTTATAGCACAGTATAGTAATGTTATTAACTACCGTACACAAAAAGATAACATTTGATTTAAAAAAAATTAGAAATTTGCATCATACAGTAGCCTTTGGATGTAGCCTAAATCTGCATGTCATGGGATTGTAATCCCATATAAGTAGAGCGTCTATATTCAGTGGAATTTACAAACGTCATTGTGTTGACACTGTTGGTATGTTTTATTCTGCTCTGTCTTTAGAGTTATCCAGCAAGGAAGACTGGCTGGAGATGAATGAAAATGAGTGGAAGCCTCCATTTCCTGGTATTAACTCTGTGTTTGGGCCAAACGAGAAAGCACCAGCTCCGGTGGTGGGACCGAATCTTGGTCCAGTTGTAGGTCCAGATTCTGTTTCAGAGCTTCAAAGACCCAACATGCCAGTTTTTCAGAAACCTCCCATTATTGTGAGCATTGTTTTTGTCATTAATTCCCAGAACATTTGCATCTATTTGTTGCATTGTTTAGAGTTTCATCTTGTTTGTATCTGCTAGACATTAGTTTTTTCAAAAAAGTAGTTGTAAGTCATGTATTAAACTTTTAACTAGCAATCACTTCAAATTCACAAAAATAATTTAAAAGGGTAATATTATGCTTTCTTTTCTACATTTAAACACTTCCTTGTGGTATACATAACATGTAATTGTAAGTCATGTATTAAACTTTTAACCAGCAATCACTTCAAATTCACAAAAATAATTTAAAAGGGTAATATTATGCTTTCTTTTCTACATTTAAACACTTCCTTGTTGTATACATAACATGTAATTGTTCCTTGGTCAAAGTTTTGCATAGATTAGGTTTTACAGACCATCTTCAAGCCGCTTTCTGGCCGTCTTTTTAAGATGCGGTCTTAGCTAAGTGCCTCAACTTTGACTGTGTCGTCTTCCTGTCAGCCATGTTGTAGTTTTTACCGCTTGCATATCAAGTCTACTGACAGACATAAGTTAGAAATAGACACTACTATTTTATATTAGAAATGGCAACAGCGGAGGATGCATTTGCTCGTATGAGCCAGTCTGACCCACAACAAGAGGATCGAGAAAAAGAAGGAACTTAATACCTACGTCGAACTACAATGGTGGACTTGCATAACGCTCTTCGGGTAAATCTCTACCATAAATGGGGATATCCGCTGACATCACCAATGGGGCAACCCATTCTCTCAAAACTCTTGCCAAACACTTCCCATCAAAAATATAAAGACCAACGGCACAGTTCCTGTCTTCACAATAAAAGTGCTGCTCCATCCTAACTACGTTAACAAAATAAGGATCTCAGAAAACTAGTGCACATAAGCTAGCAAGCTACGGAGTTTTAGCCTTCAATGTGTTTATTGTAAAGAGTATTAAAAGGAGTATGGAAGCTGGACAAATAAGAAGCTAAAATCCAACCACTTTAATGGAGAGAGAGGACTTTTTACCTCCACAATGTAAATTTTTAAGTTGTGAAACTTATCAGCAGTACTGTGAATCCTGTCTGTTTTCAATAAATTTAAGTAGCTCGCCTGCTAAAAAAAAGTTTGGGCTTACCTGCTGTAGAGTATTACATGCTGAAGGGGAAGCAAAGTTTAAATTTTTTTTTCCAAATTTATTGCATACTTGAGAAACAGATCGATCATGAATAGTGCTGTGGAACGTAACAGATAGCACCTGTTTGTTTTTTGTTTTGTTTTAATTAAACTTAAAAGAGCCTTATAAATTAGCTATAGCCTTTGTGTGTATCTGTGTGCACTCAATAAAAGCAAGTCTGATTTCAAATACATTTTACAATGGTGGGTGAGACGACCGCTAATAACGAACTTCAGAGCCAAGAGAAAAGCATTGTCCAATGACTGGAGACGTTTGGACAAAGTACTCAAACAAAGCCTGTCTAAATAGTCAATTATGGCCAAGGAAATTGCTGTTACCAATTTCTTTCTGACCCTGAAAGAGAAGCAGGTTCATTTATGGTAAAAAAAAAAGAATTGCCCTTACTTTAGAGGCCAAGTTTGGTTTTATATGGGTTTTAAATGAAAGCTTTAGTTCAAGAATAAAACCCAAGTATTTGTAATTTAAAACCTGCACTGTAGGTTTTACAATAATTGGAATTAAAGGGATCAGGGGTCTCAAACTAGTGGCTCATATTTTGTGGCTTTACTTCACTTTACTACACTTTTGTCATTGTGACCCACACACCAGGGGCAACAAATGGTTGAATATGTCATGGCTAACTTCATCAAAATATACATTTTTTACTATCAAGTTTACACTTATAATGGCTTAAGGAAGACTTGGGCAAAATTCATACTTGTGTGTCTATGTGCGTGTATATTTCCGTAGGACTAAAGCATGTTTTGAAATCAGGAATACAAATCGGACATTAAGCTGCATTATTTAAGATAAGATAGACGACAGACAAGTTGCGGCCAGCAAAGACTGCATCATGTGGAGGCCAAGCAGAATAGCTACCAGAATAAAGTCATTAAAACCATTTATGCTTTACACATTACAGAAAAAGTTATTTCCAAACAAGAGGGGTCCACCAAGCCTTCAGAAGAATAGGAATGTTTCAGACACGTTTGTCATGCCAAGACCAGAACAAGATGAAGAAAGGGACAATGGGCAGAAACAAGAAAAGGTGGTCAGGTATGTTTTTCTTTCCTTTAAATACTTTTTTCAGACACTTGTGTACTGCATTTCTCTGATAACAATTAAAATAGTTATATTTCTCACATTTATTTTTGTCATTCATTCAGCTGGCGAGGTGCAATAATTGAAGCGGTTCAGGTTACTGAGCCCCCACCCTCTGTTAATGAGAAGGACAATGCTGCCCACCTGGTACCAGACATTCCAGCTAATACTGCTCCAGGTACTGGTGAGTACTGAACGTCAATTTGGATTTCTTACCACAGCTTGCCGTAGCCAACAGTACCGTATTATTTGGACATAAGTTGCTTTGCTTAGTGTGTCTATTTAGGTCCATATTCATACAAAAGGAATTATACCGGATTATAAGGCGCATTAAAGGGGTCATATTATGATTCTTTTTTTTTCATATTTTGTGGGCGGTTTTATTTACATGGGTCTACTTCGACAGCGTCTTCTCCCCTTCATCTTTTTTGTACCAGTAGTTTTTAGAGTTTCAATAGCGTGTCTACTGACAGATAGAAGTTAGCACTGTAGGCTATTTTGTATTAGAAATTGCAACAGCGGAGGAAATAATGCCCCACAACAAGAGGATAGAGAAAAAGAAAGAGCTTATTGACTGCAGCGCGGACTATGCACATTTTTGAGACTTGTGCAAATCCCAAATACACATCATTGAAACAATGCGTAACGACATTAGCCGTAATGCGGTGACAATCCATCAAGCATCATAGTTCACCAAAGTTGTACTAAAACATTTTGACAGAGTTTTGAGCACAGTGTGTAATGTTCTATATTCTCAATAAAACATCAACATTTTGGGCTTGCTTGCTAGTGTCAACTTGCAGTCCACACGTATCTTTTATGCCTGAATGCCATCTACCGATCACACTTATTATACCTATCATTACACCATGTACCAAATAAAATTGCTTCGCGGTCGGCAAGCACAACCAGAATTAATCTGTACATTAGGTGCATCGCGTTACAAGATGCCCTGTCGATTTTATCTGTGCCTAATAGTTCGAAAAATACGGTACGACAGCAGCTAAGTAGCAGTAGGACACGTTGATTGTTTTGATATAAAACATTTTCTCCTTCTCATTTCTGTACTGATATTATACTTAGTATTGTTTTTACAACAGTTAACAAAAGGGTTCTCGGGTCACTACTTTTACATTAGAGACTCAACAGAAGCCTGTATGAGAACAAGGGCTCTGACTTGAACATAGTCGTTAAACAGTTACACATGTACCACAGGATGTACGTTCAGAATCGATTGCCTGTCAGTTACAGGGAATAAGTATGGATTTTTATGGAAATTATTCTAAATATGTACTTTATGTATTTCAACAACTGGACAATTATCCAAATTTTGATCTTGGTTTCAATTTTGGCTTCTCACGATCATTAAAAAAATTATATAATTTAAAAAAAAACTTCCTGAGCTTGTAACTGTGAAAGGTATGAGTGAGCATATGAGTGAAAAAGAGACAATTTCGATTAGAAGTTTGGGGTGTCACCATAGTTGCTAATTTTCTTTTGACACAGCGCTAGTATGTCTAATCAATAATCACTAAACTCAACAATAAAGTAAGGCCATATCACTTCAGCAATGACGTAACCGCGGCCAGAATCACCTAATTGGCCAATCAAGCGTAATCCACTGTTAAACGCAGAATATCACTGAAAAGGATATTCATGCTGTCTTTGTGAGGAAAAATAACATTTGTTAGGGAAGGTAATATGTCCGGGACCACTCATTCATCATTCATTAAAAGAACTTCTAGAGGGCCAATTGAAACACCGACTGAACTACAAAGATAAAGTTAGCGAGAACAATACATACACCCACAAAACATATATTCTGCTTGTGTTGTTGTTAACGACATCATTGATGTAAGATCAATGTACAAATAGGACAGGAGTCGCAACATGAAAGGCTCTAGTTTTTGTTTTTATTACTCAGCCTCAAGTTGTCTCGTTAAGCTGAGGACAACAGCACATTTCCATGACAATAACAGCGCTGTGCGCAAAATATAGTCTGATTGCGCTAACAAAATAAAGGTTTCAAAAAAGTCCCTTATGCAAAAATAATAATTAAATGTACTTATTGAAACTTTTGCAAAAATATTATGCTTTGATTTAAAATACTGGTCAAACTTGTCTAAAGATGTATTGCACCATTAAATGTGAGGATTTTTGCATTTGATAGCAAATATCTTATTAGATTTTAATTATGACACAGAAAAGCATAAACTCTATGGTGGTAAAATAAGTGAAAAAAGTAAAAAAATAAAAATAAAGATTTTTAAAAAATGTAAACGAAAAACTGAATGTTATTGTTATCTTATTCATCATATTGCTATTGTTATTTTATTTATTGTTATTATTTTACTTGTTTTTTCATTCTAATTTATATCAGGTTGTTCTTTTGAATTCAAAGTTGAGTTTTGGTGGTCCAATATATACTTGTGTTTTCAAGTTAATGAATAAGTGTTTTATTAATTGGGATTTCAATATAATTCAAAATAATCATGATTACGGTACTACCGTAATTTCCGGACTATAAGCCGCTACTTTTTCCCCTCGTTCTGGTCCCTGCGGCTTATACAAGGGTGCGGCTTATTTACGGCCTGTTCTTCTCCGACACCGACGAAGAGGATTTCGGTGGTTTTAGTACGCAGGAGGAAGACGATGACACAATGATTAAAGACTGACTTTTCATATACCGGTAGGCTGGTTATTTTGATAACGTACAGGCGAGCACTTTGTATTACTTTGCACCGTTGTATTATTTGTACTCTGCACGAATGCTGTTCGCCATGTCAAAGATGTGAAAGTTTGATTGAATGATTGAAAGATTTATTGTTAATAAATGGGACGCTTTGCGTTCCCAAACAGTCATCTCTGTCCCGACAATCCCCTCCGTGGTAGCAGGAACCCTTATATACTACGGTAATTACACATCAAAACCCTGCGGCTTATAGTCGGGTGCGGCTTATGTATGGAGCAATCTGTATTTTCCCCTAAATTTAGCAGGTGCGGCTTATAGTCAGGTGCGGTTTATAGTCCGGAAATTACGGTATTTTTGCCGTAATCATTCAGCACTAATCTGGACAGCATCTCTATCAGACACCATTGGACAAATAATGATGGCGCTGATACATAAAGCTGAAAATTAAACTATGACATTTGTTCTTTCCTCATTTCCAATATCCTGTGGTTTTGTGTTTGTAGCTTCAGCTGTAACTAACGTAGATAGACTGGAAGCTGTGCGGGATTCTTTCAGACATGCATGGAAGGGCTACAAGGACTACGCCTGGGGTCATGATGAACTTAAGCCTATCTCAAAGTCTTTTGGCGAATGGTTTGGGCTGGGCTTGACCCTCATCGATTCCTTGGACACTATGTGGATCATGGGTTTAAAAGAAGGTACAGTATGTCCGAGACCACCGGTGATTCCCAACCTTTATTGAGCCAACGCACACATTTCACATCAGGAAATTGTCATGGCACATCACCAAGTATGCAACACTTATCTCACAGGTGGATACACTAGTTAATTATGTACCTTTTGCCATTTAATGAAAGAGCATATTGTCCTGCATTCTTTACTGGCATTGATCAGTACCTCCAGAATTTTGCAATGTCACAATCACACCAATTATATTTCCATCCATCCATCCATTTTCTACCGCTTATTCCCTTCGGGGTCGCGGGGGGCGCTTGTATAATATAATTATATTATAGCAACGCTCCTGGTCTCTGGCTGTAGAGGTTGATAGTGTTTTGTGTTTATTGCCACAGAATTTGCAGAGGCAAGGCAATGGGTAGAGAAGGAGCTCTCCTTCAACCAAAATGTGGATGTAAATCTGTTTGAGACAACCATACGTGTCCTTGGGGGGCTGCTGAGCACATATCACCTATCTGGAGACCAGCTGTTCCTTGATAAAGCTGTAAGTCCTCGCACAACCAGCATCTAATTCATCTTTGTGGCACTAATGCTGGAGTTGCACATGTATGTTAAACAGTGATTTCTGATGCTGATGTTAGGTTTCATTCAACAATTCAGTTTTATGTTGACACTTACAGAAAGACCTCGGATCCAGGTTAATGCCTGCCTTCAAAACGCCCTCAAAGATCCCGTTCTCTGACGTCAACATCGGTAAAGGAACGGCCCACCCCCCTCGATGGACATCTGACAGCTCCATGGCTGAGGTCACAAGCATTCAGCTGGAATTTAGAGAGCTGAGCCGCCTCACACAGGAACCACTGTACAAGGTCAGAGGTCAAATGTGTTGTAGTGTGTATGTGATCAAATTAGGGATGGGCACCGTTCACATTTGAACCGATTAGGTATGGATTTCCGGTACCTGGAGAAAATAGTTTATGAACAGGTCGATAGTTACCTTGCCACTAATAAACTCATGTACAAATTCCAATCCGGCTTCAGAACTAACCACTCCACTGACACATGTCTTCTCTATCTGACCGACCACATCAAACATGAGGTGGACGCGGGCAAATACTGCGGCATGGTCATGCTGGACCTTCAGAAGGCCTTTGACACCGTTAACCACGCTATACTGTTGGATAAGCTCAGAGCAATCGGATTCAACAAAACCTCATGGAGCTGGATGCAGTCTTACTTGGAGGGGAGGGAGCAGGTGGTAGAGGTGAGCGGCACTGTGTCCCCCCCCCCTCTCGGTGAGCTGTGGAGTCCCCCAAGGCAGTATATTGGGACCTTTACTGTTCCTAATATACATAAATGACATGTCATCGGCATGCGACTGTGAATTGTTTTTGTTTGCGGATGACTCTGCACTGCTGGTATCCGGCAAGGACAAGTCACAGGTGGAGAAAATCCTCAGTGCTGAGCTGTGTAGAACTTGCACCTGGCTCGCTGACAACAAGCTATCCATACACTTGGGTAAAACAGAATCCATCCTGTTTGGGTCCCACATCAACCTTAAGAAAGTCGATGACTTCACCATAAAAGTGGGTGACATTGTTATCACCAGGAAAGATGAGGTCACCTACATAGGTTCCATTCTAGAGGCTAACCTTTCCTGTGATAAAATGGCAACCAAGGTAATCAGAAAGGTTAACCAACGAACGAGATTTCTCTACAGAATCTCTTCTCTGGTCAACAAAAGCACTTTGAGGATTCTGGCGGGAACTCTCGTTCAACCCTTTTTCGATTACGCATGCACCTCCAAAACCCTCAAATCTAAACTGCAAACATCTCAGAACAAGCTAGTCAGGTTACTTCTAGACCTCCACCCCAGATCCCACCTCACTCCTACCAACTTCTCTAAAGTGGGCTGGCTCGAGGTGGAGGACAGAGTTAAACAACTTGCACTGAGCATAGTCTATAAAATCCACTACACCACCCTGATACCGAAGTACATGTCAAACTACTTCCTTAAAGGCCTACTGAAACCCACTACTACCGACCACGCAGTCTGATAGTTTATATATCAATGATGAAATCTTAACATTATAACACATGCCAATACGGCCGGGTTAACTTATAAAGTGACATTTTAAATTTGCCGCTAAACTTCCGGTTCGAAACGCCTCTGAGGATGACGTATGCGTGTGACGTAGCCCGACGAACACGGGTATGCCTTCCACATTGAAGCCGATACGAAAAAGCTCTGTTTTCATTTCATAATTCCACAGTATTCTGGACATCTGTGTTCGTGAATCTGTTTCAATCATGTTCATTGCACTATGGAGAAGGAAGCCGAGCAAGCAAAGAAGAAAGTTGTCGGTGCGAAATGGACGTATTTTTCGAACGTAGTCAGCCACAACAGTACACAGCCGGCGCTTCTTTGTTTACATTCCCGAAAGATGCAGTCAAGATGGAAGAACTCGGATAACAGAGACTCTAACCAGGAGGACTTTTGATTTGGATACACAGACGCCTGTAGAGAACTGGGACAACACAGACTCTTACCAGGATTACTTTGATTTGGATGACAAAGACGCAGACGTGCTACTGTGAGTATGCAGCTTTGGCTTTTTTTTGCGTATGTACGTAACTTTTTTTAAATATATAAGCTTTATGAACCTTGGGTTAGGTGAACGGTCTTTTGGGCTGAGTGATTGTGTGTGTTGATCATGTGTTTGAATTGTATTGGCGTGTTCTATGGAGCTAGGAGCTAGCAGAGGAGCTAGGAGCTAGCATAACACGTACCGTACCGTACGTGCGCGTCACGTACGTAACTTTTAAAAAATATATAAGCTTTATGAACCTTGGGTTAGGTGAACGGTCTTTTGGGCTGAGTGATTGTGTGTGTTGATCGGGTGTTTGAATTGTATTGGCGTGTTCTATGGAGCTAGGAGCTAGCAGAGGAGCTAGGAGCTAGCATAACAAACACGCAGGTGTTATTATGCAGGATTAATTTGTGGCATATTAAATATAAGCCTGGTTGTGTTGTGGCTAATAGAGTATATATATGTCTTGTGTTTATTTACTGTTGTAGTCATTCCCAGCTGAATATCAGGTACCGTGAGTATGCAGCCTTGGCTGCTAAACATTCGATAACTTGACCGTATGTGCGCGTCACGTACGTAACTTTTTAAAAATATATAAGCTTTATGAACCTTGGGTTAGGTAAACGGTCTTTTGGGCTGAGTGATTGTGTGTGTTGATCAGGTGTTTGAATTGTATTGGCGTGTTCTATGGAGCTAGGAGCTAGCAGAGGAGCTAGGAGCTAGCATAACAAACACGCAGGTGTTTTTATGCAGGATTAATTTGTGGCATATTAAATATAAGCCTGGTTGTGTTGTGGCTAATAGAGTATATATATGTCTTGTGTTTATTTACTGTTGTAGTCATTCCCAGCTGAATATCAGGTCACCCCCGGCTCTCACAGCATCTTCCCTATCTGAATAGCTTCAACTCCCCACTAGTCCTTCACTTGCATTTTACTCATCCACAAATCTTTCATCCTCGCTCAAATTAATGGGGAAATTGTCGCTTTCTCGGTCCGAATCTCTCTCACTTCATGCGGCCATCATTGTAAACAATAGGGAACTTTGCGTATATGTTCAACTGACTACGTCACGCTACTTCCGGTAGGTGCAAGCCTTTTTTTTATCAGATACCAAAAGTTGCAATCTTTATCGTCGTTGTTCTATACTAAATCCTTTCAGCAAAAATATGGCAATATCGCGAAATGATCAAGTATGACACATAGAATAGATCTGCTATCCCCGTTTAAATAAAAAAAATTCATTTCAGTAGGCCTTTAACGTAAATGACCGCCATAACCACAACACCAGGGGATGCTCCACTAACCACGTTAAACCCAGATTCCGAACTAACAAAGGTCTTAACTCATTCTCTTTCTATGCCACATCAATGTGGAATGCGCTCCCAACAGGTATAAAAGAAAGGGCATCTCTATCCTCCTTCAAAACCGCACTAAAAGTTCACCTCCAGGCAGCTACAACCCTAAACTAACACCCTCCCCGGATTGCTAATAATCAAATGTAAACAATCAAATGCAGATACTTTTTATTATGCCTTCTCTCGCTCTCTCTCTCTCTCTCTCTCTCTCTCTCTCTCTCTATATGTCCACTACTTGCTGTCCATATCCTACCCCCCACCCCCTCCACACCCCTGATTGTAAATAATGTAAATAATTCAATGTGATTATCTTGTGTGATGACTGTATTATGATGATAGTATATATGATAGTATATATCTGTATCATGAATCAATTTAAGTGGACCCCGACTTAAACAAGTTGAACAACTTATTCGGGTGTTACCATTTAGTGGTCAATTGTACGGAATATGTACTTCACTGTGCAACCTACTAATAAAAGTCTCAATCAATCAATCAAAACCTGTACTCAACGCTACAAATGTTTGGTACTTCTGTGTGTGTTAATAAATATCAATTGTTTTTGATGATAAAACTTTTTTTTTTATTCAAACATTTGAAAATTAGCTGATTATAGTAAATGCTGCCATGTTGCTATAGCCTTTTCATTATAACATTTCTGAGTATAATTTGCAGGTATTAGTTGCAATTGCAAGTCCAAGACATTAAGATGGTGTGTTGGTAATTTCAGTCTTTGCTGTCTATTGCACCCTACAAAGTGTTAATACTATAAGTATTGTACTAATTATGCACCAGCTGTTTGATTTTAACTTGAATCTTAGTTGTAGTTTTCATTAACAAAGTAGAAGCTGTTGAAATTAAAAAGTTAAAATCGCCAATGCTAATCAGTAGGATGTCAATAGCAAAGCCAATGCGTATTAGCATCAACCTCGCGCATTTGTGGAAAAGTGGAGCCTTACTTAACTGACATTGGAGTGTTTTTTTAATCAATTTCTTAGTTGGCATTGAAAATTACAACATTACCTAGAGTTAATTTGGCTGAGTCTGCTCTCAGTGCTGCTGAAGTATTCGCCAAGTGTCGAAGTGCAAAGAGCCAGCTGAGTTGGCAGCTGGCAACGGGCGTAATGTCAAGCGCAACCCAGGTACAGAAACATGGCACTGTTGGCTTTTACGTGAATCGGTGCCCATTAGGACCGGCGGGATATGGTCAGTCTCGAAAAAGTACTGGATTCAGTACCTATTCCTAGATCTAATCCAAGTCTTTATTAGGGATGGGATTCGAAAACCGGTTCATGTTCAGAACCGGTTCCCAGTGTATCAGTTCCTTGGAATCGCTTGCCATTTTGTCAAGCAATTCTCCAACCAGTTCTCTCGGGTGGGGATGACGTCATAACGTAACGTGCATACACCAGTTGTAAAATGACACATATTGCCTTGCTTTAAAGACTGGGGAACCTTAGATGCACAACCTACTAATACCTACACTCTTCCACGAGTGGGGTCAAAGATGACCCCAATTAAATCAATGTGTTTTTTGCAATAAGTGGGTTGTTATTCTTCAAAATCTTTAAAACAAAGAGTTGTAATATTTTTATATTCCAGGTATACCTCATAAAACATGTTTGTGACATGAGCCCATTTGCATTTTTATGTATTTGTTCAATAGTATTAAGGAATTGCAGTTTTTATAACACTACCCATTCTTTCAGAAGTGGGATCAAAAATGACCACAAGCAGTTCCTATGGAATCTTTTATGAGCCTTTAATTATTAGCAACAATGACTGCCCCACTTACACATCTGATGTCATCTCTCACATCAGATGCAACTGTCTGACTTTCAATACTGTCCCACTTACACATCTGATGTCAATAGTCTCACCACCCAGAAAGGGTGGTAAGACCATGGGACGACAGAAAGCTAATGAGTTAGTTCAAAATACTGTAAAATATGTAACTTTTTTTTAATATTATGGCTAATTATAGATGTAAAAAACATGGCAAGTGTATTATGTTTAACCCATAGGTTTTGTGTTGTATCTTTCAATATTTGTGTGAGTCAAATGTGGAGTAAACTCTGAACGTTAGAAGCTAACATGGTACAACAACACCAACGGCTTCACTTCCATGAGCACAACAAGAAGCCGTCAACGGGGCAATACACCGTTACCTGAGGTGCAACCGGAGTTAAAAGTGTCAGTAGGAACTTTACATACCAGTATAAATTAGACACAATGCAATGTCGACAATCTGCAGGAACAGATGATCAAAGGTGTACAAAAAGATGTTGCAGATATCAAAAAACAGATTATCAAAGACAGCAAATAATATTGTAAGGATATAATGAAAATGTGTAAGTCATTCTCAGAATAAAATTGTATCTGTGTAAGCTAACTTCCGTTTTGCAATCACCTGTCATTAATCAAAACACCAACATGTGATTTTAAAATCATAATCATTTGACAGCTCTACTAAAAACATTTAGGCTTGATGCAAATAAACCTTTCCTCTGCTGATGGTGAACCTTGAAGGCATTCTTTGTGGAACCACCGCAAACAAACATTACACTGAATCTGAAAGACAAAGAATCTTAGCTTAAATTTTTTTTATTTCAATACACCGTACATTGTTGTTGATGCTAAACAGTAATAAAATAAAACAATAACCCTAGGTACATCAGGGTTCCATTTTAGGTCTAAAAAAACACTGAGTTGCTTGAGTTACCCAACTCACATATGAGTCATGTGGGCCACCAAAGTGACACTTGTCTGTCAGGTTTTCTATTGCAAATGAAGAAAACAGGATTGTTTAACTTGATAGTATTTACCAGGACTAACAGTTCTACTGGATTTTAGTGGAGTCTATGAAATACCAAAATATCTCCTACCAGTTTCCAGCAGACGGGTACAAGCAATGTCCAGCCTCTGTCTGTTTATCACAACTTTTGTGGCAGGAAAACTAATATTTTCCTTTTTCAGGAGACATTCTGCAAACTGAAAAATAGATTTTAACATAACCATAGCGCCGCCTCATAGTAATTTTAAACAATATGCTCATGTAGAGTTTCTAATCTGATGTAAACAAATTATTGCAGTGTTTTAAATGTCTCAAAAACATGCCATACTATTTACCATGGGTTAAAAAGGACAATATTGTTACAGAATGAGAATGAGGAAATGGCTCTGCAAAATCAACCTACTTTCAATGCAAATAGACCAAATGATGTACTGTCAAACTGCTGTGGGTGTTGTACAGTACCATATGTCCACCTAGAACAATGTTAGCCTTCTTTTGAAGGCCCTGTAGAAATAAAGGAATCATTTAAAAATGTTATATTGTTCTACTTTGTCATTTAAAAATGTATTTTTACCTATTAAAACACTTGTGCAAATGGATTAATATTATTCATGTGCCATTGTTTAGGTGTTAGTTGTAATACATTTCATCATGTTTTAAAATAGCTATCTTCCTCGTAGTTGTGTCCAAACAATTTTGAATGGTTCCCTTGGACTCCCCAAGCGAAATAAAAAAAACAGGGATCTTTTTTCCTGTGGATACATGACCTACAAATATTGTTTTAAAAAAGGTGATTAGACATTATTTCTTACCTTACTCTACAGCAAACATTGCATTAGTCCATGTTTGCTATGTCGTGCATTAGTAAATTTTTTACCACGAGTGTCCAGCACAACCAACTCCCAGAATGACCTCATACTCCAAAGGTTTAATCTAAAATTAAATACACATATCCAAAGCATAATACGTATTGACATATGTACACCGATGTTTACAATAGTTATATTGGCAATACATTACAGTACATTGCCTTCTTTTTAGCTTTGGAATTTCAAATATAAAGTATCGAAATCTGAGCTAAAACATACAATACATCATAGCAATGTATACTTTGAGTCTTTGACTCCTTTTTTCCCCACATAGCAGTCATTGCAAAGGAATAAATGAGTACGGCTTTTGCAGGACTATTGTTATTGTGCTTGCGCACTATGACAAACAGATATGCATTGATTACCTGTAAAAAAAAATTAAAAAACACATGATGACAGATTTACTCTTTTAACGCTGATAATTATAAAGTTAAATAAAATCACTGTACCTCGCTTTCTAACTCCATGTCAGGACCCACTTTGTTATTGTCCCAGTAGTGCAGATTGTAAGGGCCGATTTTGATACAGGGCTATCATCAAATAAAAGCAGTTTTTTTTTCATTCAAAATAGTAAATAAATGCAATTCAAAGTTTGCTTACAATGGAGCCAATGGGAACCATGCAATTCGGCCTATAAAGCCCTTAAAAACATCCTAACACCTCCATTAAGGGTTTATATACATGTTGTAAGTATATATGTAAGGTAGTAACAGGCACATTTTTAATAACATTTAATATTTACGTATTTTGTGTCCAGGTTGTACCCCGCCTTCCGCCTGAATGCAGCTGAGATAGGCTCCAGCACCCCCCGCAACCCCGAAAGGGACAAGCGGTAGAAAATGGATGGATGGATAATTTTAAGCATATGCGGCGCATTCATTTAAAAAACTCATCACGACATTTGCCTTTTTTTTTCTTCATTACTGATTATTACTTGCTGCAGACTTTATTAGAGCCAAAAAACATAATAAAACATCACTTACTGTAAAAGGTCTGCTGTCATTAGGATGCCGACTGCTAGGATGTTCATATATTCCCGTTTAAATGAAGAATGTCTCATAATCCTCACAAAGAAAAGGGGTGGAGGGCATGGGGGATCAAGCCTCTGTTTGTGTCGTCCTCGTCAGTTTCGGGTCCTAAATGGCTGTCAAAGTGTACCAACTTGTCAAAATACCTACTCAGACTTCTTCTGTCCATGTGAGAGGCATGATTTATGATCTAGAATAAACTTACAGGGAGCAAGGAAGCAAGAAGGCAGCAGACCACTCGATGATGTAAACATAGGCACACGTGAACACGGCGCCGCTGTAAATAGTTTGTCTGCGTAAGCGCTTCTAATAACAATATCACTAATACTTAGTTAATATTCAAGTCACGAAATGCAAATGGAGTATTGTTGGCGCTTTTTGAATGGTTATTTATTGGATTTCATGGGTGAAATAGAGGAGCTTTTATTAAGTTAGAATGCTTTTTTTTTTAATCCATCCGTCCTTGTGTCTTTCATAATGGTTATCAACGATAGGCACAATTCCAAAAAAGTGCAGTTCCCATCTGTTCTTAATTAGAGTAGCAAATGCAATGACCTTTTGTAGCTGTTTGTGTTTCTTTGCTGCTAATTAAATTCCTCCGTCTGCTTTTGGAATCTGGCCATTTCGAGATTTTTCTCTTGATAAGAAATGAACTGAATCCAAACTCACATCAACATGGTGTTGTAGCTGGAATAAAGACACCTTGTGTTTCCGCATGGCAAACATGTGTAACACAACAATATACAGTGGAACCTCCATTTACAAACTTATTTGGTTTTTGAGCAGGGTTCGTAAAGAAAAGTGTGTATAGTGAAGCATTTATTTCCATAGGAAACAATTTATATATGAATATTGGGTTCCAGCCTCGACTAAAGTCCATATTTTAAACCAGCGTTGGTACACTTTGAACACAGTATGAAATGCTATAAAGTACTGTATATCAAACAAACATATCAAGGCGGTGATGGATTAATTACCTCTTTATTAAAAAGGCAAAACAACAACAAGCTGAATTGTCTTGTATGTGCGGCTCTGTCAACACGCACACACACGCAAAAGTCCCTTTGACGCCCTCACAATATCTACTGGCTACCTTGTCGTTTGGCCAATGTGGCAAGACACAAAAGTGAGAAGGGAAGGGGCCGTGTGTGTGTTTGTGCTGAAAGTGAAAAGTGCCTTCCCCCACGCTGTGGTATACAGTATGTTGCTTTGGCATCTTTTTTCAGAAAAGTTCGGTCTCATCACAATTAATTTACTTGCTGTGGTACGAAGCCTGCTTTGTCGATTCTTCAATACTTGCGAGCGAGAGTGAGAAGACACTCTCACAGTGAAACACTTAGAAGTGACGAGTAGTGCAGTGTACTGCACAGCCTCCCCAAAATAGCAGCTAGCGAGACAATGAATGAATGAAACGTTAGTACACAGACATGGTTCACACACAGAGGCAAATTTGGCTCGACCTAATGGTTTGTATATTGCTCTTGGTGAGATAAAAAGGAAAGTTACATGATGCCTATGTCTATGTTTTAGTGACATGTAGACATCCAGTGCTATCTTGTGGCCAAAGGTTGTTAAAACTTGAGTTCTGAAATTCAGTGATAAAAATAATATATTGCAGGAATCTATTTGAATCTTGAATCGATTCTGAATCAAATTGCCACCCGAGTTGTGATTTGTTGTGAGATCTACATCCCTAGTAGACGGTACTGCTGGGTTGAAATGCGAATTTAACATCTTTGTCGTGCATTCATGACACCTCATCTCTTTTTCTAACCCTTTTCAGGATGTTGTAGATGAGGTGATGATGAAGGTCCACAAGCTGCCGGGCAAACACGATGGTCTGATACCCATGTTCATCAACACCAACAGTGGCCAGTTCTCTCACAGAGGCATCTACACACTAGGCGCGAGGGCGGACAGCTACTATGAATACCTGCTCAAACAGTGGATCCAAGGAGGCAGGATGGAAGACGCGTATGTAGAATTTAAATGAGGAATTGTAGTTCTGCTGTTAATATATTTTATTTGCATTACTATAATTCTTTAATTATAGTGTCTTGAACAAAATGTTGTGTCAGGGAAAATGAGTTGTCCCTCTTGAGTGAGGGGTGCAGTCTTTTAGGTGATGGTTGGGTCTTTCAACCACATAATTAATGTATTCATAGCCAGCCACCAATTGATGCCAATGCACAACATGAATCTCCATTTTTAAGCCATTCGCTCAACCTTTTGGTATTGGGAATCAATCGGCATCAGTAACAGACCTGAATTTGGGGAGCAAGTCGGCATGTTTTTTCACAAACAGTGGATTTGAAGTAGTTTCTAAATTGTTGTTGAAGCCTTTCAACAACAATTTAGGATTTGGTTCAAATCCACCTCGCAAAATATAAAAACATTTGATCGTGTGTGAAGTTATAATGTGCACACATTTGCGTTCGAAAAAATATTTGTGCATGTAAAAAACATTATTGTCATTGAAGTCAGGACATACAACAAAAATACTTCCATAGCTTTTAGATAGGATGATAAGATATCTTGCACAAATAAAATAATCAAAATAAAGGTAGACACAAATTGAAAAAAAAACTGTAGGTTTAAAAAAAAATTTAATTTATTGTGCTTTCAGCACATTCAGAAAATATTCAAAGCGCATACCTATTTCCACATTTTGTTACGTTACAGCCTTATTTCAAAATGGAATAAATTAATTGTTGTCCTCAAACTTCTACACACAATAAAACCCCATAATGACAATGTGAAAATGTTTACAAATGTATTAAAAATAAAAAACTCAAGATATCACATGCACCTAAGTATTCACAGCCTTTGCCATGAAGCTCAAATGATGTTCCTCTAGCTTCTTAGTTGGAGTCCACCTGTGGTAAATTAATTTGTTTGGACATGATTTGAAAAGGCACACACCTGTCTATATATAAGATCCCACACTTGACAGTGCATGGCAGAGCACAAACCTAGAATGAAGTCGAAGGAATAATTGTCTATAGACCTTCAAGACAGGTTAGTCTAGAGACACAAATCTGAGAAATCAAGGCACTGAAATATATCTGCTGCCTTGAAAATCCCAATGAGCACACTGGCCTCCATTATCTGTAAATGGAAGAAGTTTGCAACAACCAGGACTCTTCCTAGAGCTGGCCAGACGTCTAAACTGAGCGATGGAGGGAGAAGGGCCTGAGTCAGGGAGGTGACCAAGAATGCTATGGTCACTCTGTCAGAGCTACAGCATTCCTCTGTGGAGAGAGGAGAACCTTCCACAAGGACAACCATCTATGCAGCAAACCACCAATCAAGCCTGTATGGTAGAGTGGCCAGACAGAAGCCATTCCTCATTAAAATGTTTGCCAAAATGCACTTGAAATACTCTAAGACCGTGAGACACAACTTTCTTTGGTCTGATGAGACAAATAGTTAACTCTTTGGTGTGATTGCCAGGCGTCATGTTTGGAGGAAACCAGGCTCCACTCATCACCAGGCCAATACCATCCCTACAGTAAAGCATGGTGGTGGCAGCATCATGCTGTGGGGATGTTTTTCAGCGGCAGTAACTGGTAGACTCGTCAGGATGGAGGGAAATATGAATGCAGCAATGTACAGAGATTTCCTAGATAAAAAGATGCTCGAGAGCGCTCTTGAACTCAGAATGAGGCGACAGTTCATCCTTTAGCAGGACGACGACCCTAAGCACACAGCCAAAATATCAAAGGAATGGCTTCAAGACAACTCTGTAAATGTCCTTGAGTGGCCCACCCAGAGCCCAGACTTGAATCTGATTGAACATTTCTGGAAAAATCTGAGAATGGCTGTGCAATGACACTTCCTATCCAACCTTGAGAGGTGCTGCAAAGAGGAATGGTTGAAACTGCCCAAAGATAGGTGTGCCAAGCTTGTGGCTTTGTATTCAGAAAGACTTGAGGCTGTAACTGCTGCCAAAGGTGAACAAAAGCTGTGAATACTTAAGTGATTACATGTGATTTCTTTTTTTTTTCTTTTTTTTATAAATTTCAAAAAGCTTTAAAACTTTTTCACATTGTAATTATGGGGAATTGTGTGAAGAATTTGGAGGCCAAACAATGATTTATTCCATTTAGGAATAAGGCTGTAACATAACAAAATGTGGAAAAGGTGAAGTGCTGTAGATACTTTCCGGATGCACTATATGTGTCTGGCAAAAGCCTCATGTGAACGTGCATGCAATGCTATTTTGCGTTTGATTATGGCAACAACCGCCATAATTTCGCCAGTCCGAGGGGTGTCATCATACATGGGTTGGTTTCTATTGTATTTGTAATTTCCCTTCAGTATTGTATTTTTATATGTTTGTATGTTTCAATTATTACAGGCTCTTGGAGGACTACATTGAAGCAATCAATGGAGTTAAAAAACACCTCGTGAGACAAACTGCACATCACAAATTAACATTTGTTGGAGAACTCTCCCATAACCGCTTCAGTCCCAAAATGGTACAGATGCTCACAACAAGACTCAAATGTTACATTGCTTGTCTGGAAATTGTACTTATCTTTTTGAAAAATGAATTATGTAATTGAAATTGCATGTTGCGACTAGGGGTGTCTCGATAACGATTTATTTTGATATTGGGCCGATTTCAGCAAAACAAAACAAGTATGGGATATTTGGGCTTGCATGTAAAATCTACAATATAAGCTCCGATACAATAAGTTTTGCAGTGGGTTTGTTTGGTTTGTACAAACAAACCCACTGCAGAATAAGCACACAATCCAATCTAATCTTCTTTATTTATACACCACATTTAAAAAAACAATAAAAGTTTCACAAAGTGCTGCAGAGGAGTTAAACCATACGTTTAAAAGCAGGATAAACCTAAGGAGAGTCAATTGTATAAAACATTTAAACTATAAAGAGAATAAATACAGAGAAGAGAAGAAAAGAGACGAACATCACCAACTCTCATGCTGGTGTTAAAGCCAAGAAGTAACAATATGTTTTAAGACGTGGTTTAAACCTCATTAAAGAGGGAGCCGTCCAAATAGCAAAAGAGATGTTATTCCAAAGTTTTGGAGCCACAGCAGAATATGCACGATCCCCTCTGGATTTTAAACGGGTTTTTGGGACGACAAGAAGAAACTGATCAGCTGACCTCAGAGACCTTGTCGGGGTGTACATTTTTAAAAGGTCTGACATTTATTGTGGCGCTAATCCATTTAGAGATTTAAAAACAGACAATATTTGTTTTAAATGTATTCTATAATGAACCGGGAGCCAGTGAAGGGATGCTAAAATGGGGGTAATGTGCTCATGTTTTTTTTGTGCCAGTTAAAAGGCGAGCAGCAGCATTTTGGACTAACTGCAATCGAGCGATTGAGGTCTGGATCATTCCAACATAGTGACTTGCAGTAGTCCAAACGTGATGAAATAAAAGCATGAATTATCCGCTCAAAGTCATTTAAAGATAAGTGATTTTATTTTGTATTTTTTATTTACCATAAACATGGTAAGTTATAGGCTGGTTCATTCCAACATAGAGTGAGTTGCAGTAGTCTGAATGTGATGAAATAAAAGCATGGATTACCTGCTCAAAGTCATTAAAAGATAAGTGATTTAATTTGTATTTAAATTTACCATAAACATGGTATGTTATGGGCTTCTAGGAGCTATCACAACAGCTAATTCAATAATAGTATGTAAGCTAGAAATACATAGTTTACTAAATAAACAATATTCTAAAACATGGCATTAGTCAATATAAACAAGTATCAAATAATTATAGTTGCATATTACCTATACATACAGGACTAAGTCTGTTAGCATGTAAAGCATATCAGAAAGTATCCAGTAACAAACGTGTCTGTATCATTGAAGTTTGCCATTGTAGCCTGGCGCTGTTGTTAATAAGCTCCTCCTTTTTCTCTATATTTTTGTTGTGGGGCAGACTGACTTGTACATGCATATACATCCTCCGCGGTTGCCATTTCCAATACAAAGTAGCGTATAGTTCGGACATATATCTGTCAGTAGACTTGCTATGGAAGCGCTAAAAACTAAAGCAAAGATGGCGGGGAGAAGACGCTGTTGAAGTGGAGCCACGTAAATAAGACCGCCCACCAAACAGCGCATTCTGAAGAGACTGTCTCAAAGCGGCTTGAAGATGGTCTGTAAAACATAATCTATGCAAAACTTTGACCAAAAAACACCATTACATGTTATGTAGACAAAAAGAAAGTGTTTCAAAATGTAAAAAAAAAGTCATATGACCCCATTTAATGAATTATTGTGACCACTAGGTGTCACTGAAAAACAATGACTTCTCCACTTCAACATAAAGACGGCCTAAGTCAAATGCAGACTGTTAATCATAAATAGGTTAGTCTTAGTTGTTTGTTTGTTTGTTTTTTTCCACACCATAAAAGTATGTATGATTCCTTTTGATATCGTATTACTCAAAACACCAATATCGATATCATATCGTAAGTAAAAAAGTTGTATTGGGACACCCCGAGTTGTGACAATAAAAAAACTTATGGTGAAGAAGCTATAAGTTAGATTCTAATTGCCTAAAGGCAATAAACTAATACACAATAACTACCTGGACTATAAGTTTTAATGTCTATTCAGATTCTCCTTTTTTTCAGGACCACTTGGTGTGCTTTCTGCCAGGAACCTTGGCACTGGGTGCCCACTATGATCTTCCAGGAGACCACATGGATTTAGCTGTAGAGTTAATGGAGACTTGTCACCAGATGTACACACAGATGGAAACGGGACTCAGTCCAGAGATTGCACACTTCAACCTGCATTCGGTCGATGGTCATGATATTTTCGTTAAGGTGAGGCTTCTAATGAAAGGCAGGCACTTTAAAAAAAATGTCATAAACTTTTTGTGACATGTCAGTGTGTTTTTCCTGTCTCAGCCTGCAGACACGCACAACTTGCTGAGACCAGAAACAGTGGAAAGTCTCTTTTACATGTACAGGTTTACAAAAGACCCTAAGTACAGAGACTGGGGATGGGAAATTCTGCAGAATTTCAACAAGTATACCAAGGTAAAATTCATGTTACCTTTTAAAAGTGCTATATAAATTAAATCAATGTTGTTTTTGACAACCATCTTACATTTAGTCTTAGTCTTAGTCTTTTGGACTAAAATGCTTATTAGTTTTAGTCACTTTTATATGTGATAGTTTTAGTCCAGTTTTAGTCGACGAAAACTCAAAAGGATTTTAGTCGATGAAAAGTCAAAAAGGTTTTAGTCTAGTTTTAGTCCCAAAAAAAAGAATAAAAAGTATAATATAAGTATATAAGTATAGTCTTTTAACAAATTAATTTAGGTCAATAAGTATTGGAGATTGCTGTTGGGCAGTGTCACACATAAGTTGTGAAAATAGCAGCAGATCTATAAGTGCAACCCATTGTAAGCTTGCAGATTGCTATTTTCACAAATAATAACAATAAAGGAATGTTTTTAGACATATAAGGTTTCCACCCAACAGCAAATTTCTGATCCAAGGATTGTGTATTACACACAGATAAAATGGTAACAGTGGAATCAAAGTTCATTACTCCAAAAAAGCCAAAGAACAAAAACATTCTACTTCAGCAATTGTGGCTTTATTTTTCTGAATTTGTTAGTAAAATGAACATAAACATGCCCAAAATATGAGTGATGGATGAGGAACACATATGCTCAACTTGGCCCTGTCTGCCAGTGCAATTACAACAGATATCATACAACCCTACTCTCTTTAATTTGTGCAAACCATGTAATAAAATAATCAATTAATTCCTGATTCCTTAATGGGGCTGCACAACGTCACTTGTGGCTTTTAGGCTAAAGCTAGCAGACTCTACGTATAACAGTAACTCGACCTGTTTAACATATCAAGTTACGTGCTGACAGAACGTACTCGCAAAGATATAACCACACCGTCACTGAATGTAAACATGGCTAAACATGCTGCTAAAGTAACACACACATAATGAATTGACGTTAGCGTAACAAAAGCTAACTTTAGCCTGAAGTTAGCAGCCCATTTGCGCCAGGAGTATGTGGAAAACGGACTAATGTATTAGCTTACTATGACATTTATCGATTATGTTAACAGCATTTGTAACTTACCTTCGAAAAAATATCCTTGTGGCGAGCCTTAAGGTGCCGCTTAAGGTTGGTCGTATTTTTTCCGCATATTTTGTGGCCACATTTGTCACCGTCTTCCTTCACAATACACTCTGTTTTATTATCTGCTGGGTTATATTTAAAATACACCCATATGTCATCTCTACGTTTGCGACCACCGAGCCCCTGTGTTGAAACTGCCGCCGCCATCACGATCCATTGCCTGATGAGTAACAACAGTCTGACGTGTTGAGCACGTTGTGCGCTGCACGCCAGTTGGTGGGCGTGGTTTTAATTGACACACACAATAAACAGAAATGTCATGCATTTTAAACGTCTGACAGATTACCCACTAACATTTTCATCCGTTCTCGTCTCGTCAACGAAAACTCACACACGTCTCGTCATGTTTTCGTCATCAGAGAGACATGTTTATCTCGTCACCGTCTCGTTATCGTCATGAAAAAAAGTGGCGTCAACGAAATGATTTCGTCATCGTCATCGTTGACGAAAACAACACACAGGTAATACATTTGTTGGTATTAAAAGTATTCCAAAAACATCTTAAGTATTATTTACACAAAATGTGACCACAGAGTTAAAAAGATTTTGGCCATTGCAAAAGGTTCAGAGGAAGTTAGCGCTCACAGTACACCATATTTTTCATATCAGATGTGTAGGTCAGGTTTGTGCAAAATTCTGAATTGAGAATCTGTCAAGTCCCATCAATTTCAATTGAGCAGGTATTGAATGAGAAAGATCAATTGCAATTCCAATTCCGATTAAAAGAAGTAGAATTTAAATTTCAATGGATAACTTTGGTTTAAAAAAAATCCCTCGTTTATTGCAGATAATTGGTTTGCGGGATTGTTTGTGGTAATTTAAGTAGGAAGAAGTAGGAATTGTTACAACATTTGATATTTTTGGCAATTTTACTGGTCTGATGTGACAATGCAAAATCTTTTGGTGGCATAAAGCATGTGACTCCGGAAAAAATCCATGAATTAGCGCAGCATTATATTAAGTGCGTAGTTAAAAGTGTGGAGGAAAAGTAGCGTTTTATAGATTGGAAATTACGGTAGCAGCCTTGAGTGTGTTTTACTTGGCGGAAGCCGGTGGATCCTCCAAGTGTCATTGCTCTGGCTGTCGTTGAGACTTCTAGCACGGCCAATAAGTGGAAATCACATCCTTCGTAATCCCTTTCAGTTTGAACAGTTTTCATGTGATAAAACCACTGGTATACATTTTTTTGCCAGAGATTAGTCAACTTGTTTGTTGCGGCCAAGATGGGGCTGACATTGGCCGTGTAGTTAGCATCGAGCCAAAACCTGCCGCATTGTTCTTACGTTGGATATCACTTGCCTATGGCTCACCTAAGTGGAGATGTGTTACTGCCCAGGATGTCCAAAATGAAGTGCATCAACAATTTTACTCACCACATAACATTAAAAACACATAAACAACGGCTCCATCAGCATTGAAACAGAAGTTCCCCTAACCCATAAATCTATTGTGATCACCACAACATAACAATAATAATGCTCTAATACTTATAAGACATAAATAGGACTTAACTTTGGCCAAAAATACGTAAAATTAGCTTTTTAAAAACGGTAACAAACGTAATAGAATGAAGCCGCATAATTATAAGCGTGATGTGGCAAGGAACCACAGAATGTTCTGCTACAATGTACTTGGGCAAAAATATGGCCTGCGGGCTCTGTGTGGCGTTACACCTTTAACATCGAGGCTCTATTCGGCGATACGCAGTGCTATTTTCCAATTACAATAGGGGTAGCATGGCTTAGATGGTAGAGCAGTTGTCCAGAAACTTAAGGGTACGAATCCAGCTTCCTCCTTGGGTAAGACACTTCGCTCACCTTGATCCCAGTGCCACTCACCCTGGTGTTTGAATGCAAAATAATGTTTGGTGGGGGTCGGAGATGCTGTAGGCTAGGGCTGCACAATTAATCAAAATGTAATCGACAGCAAAGTTTTAATTGATGCGGTAAAAAAAGACAAGAGGTTGAGGGTTTTTTTTCTCCGCCGTCACCGGCATTTGAGTGACAGCCATGTTTGCCAATCAGAATTGCTGAGCCTCGCGTTTGTTCGTCTGTCGCTTAAAACAGGGAAAAAGACATCTGGCTTTGTGCATCGCTCTCTGTACCTGAGCGTGGTTATTTAACAGTGGAAAGAGCTGAATGAAGTAACCTCTCGTTAGTCTTTAACAATCTTTGTCTCGGCGGAGACTAGAGAAGTGTGCCGCCGCCATCACACTCACAGTACAGAGAGCCGTGCGATTAACACAAATTAGGAGGAAAAACATGAGATTACAAAGCCAAATGTCCTGTTGTGAGAGTACTTCAGCTTCAAATCGGATGGGCAATATGAGCCCATCTTCACAGATGAACGAGCGGAAATGCTGTCGGGATCACGTGATAGCAATAATAACATCCAACCTCATTTTTCCAACTGGGAAAAAAATACACTTTAGTATATATTTAAGTAACATTTTTGCTTACAAAAATGAGTCCATTTCATTTTTTTGTTTATCTATTTAGGATAACAAAGTTTACAGTACAATGGTAAACAATTCCACAGTAATGAGAATTAAAGTTTATATCCTTTTAAATGTTACTTGCATTAATTATTATTATATATTATGATTACAGTACATTACAACCACTATATAGTTTTTATAAAATATTTCTTCAGTTAAACAATCTGTCTGCATAAGGTCAAATATTTTTTGAAGTAAATTATTGCATATTGTCTATGAATGTTCTCATTCATCCAGGTCATTGTCATCTTAGGGCAGGGGTCGGCAACCCGCGGCTCCGGAGCCGCATGCGGCTCCTTGACCACTCTGATGCGGCTCAGCTACATACATGCCGACCCCCCCGATTTTCCCAGGAGGTTTATGGATCTCAGTGTCTCTCCTAGATAACTCCCAGGGAAAAAATAATCCTATTTACACTCTAATTACTAAATAAAGGGCGTGCCCTAATTGCACTGCAGTAATTGTCCTCTATAGCATTTACATACAGTGTGCCAGTCCAGCCACATGTTGCATGTTGTTATTACTTGCACACACAGGAGACAGCAAAGCATACTTACTCATCAGCCACACAGCTTACACTGACGGTAGCCGTATCAAACAACTTTAACATTGTTACGTTACAAATATGCGCCACACTGTGAACCCACACCAAAAAGAATGAAAAACACATTTCTGGAGAACATCCCACCGTAACACAACATAAACACAACACAACCATTACCCAGAATCCCATGCAGCCCTAACTCTTCCGGTCTACATTATACACCCCCGCTACCACCAAATCCCCCCACACATCAACCCCCCCCCCTCTCCGTGCGTTGGTTGAGCGGAAGAGTTAGGGCTGCATGGGATTCTGGGTATTGGTTTCCGTCAGTGTAAGATGTGTGGCTGCTGAGCTAGTACGCCTTGCTGTCACTTACGTGAGCAAGCTGAAACTGCATTCTACATGTGGTCGAGCATGTACACTTTTAGGGCAGACTGTAGAGGGCGCCAAATGCAGTGTCATCACGCTCTGATATTCGGGAGTCTCCCGGGAAAAATGAGAGGGTTGGCAAGTATGACGCTATCAAGCGCCATTCATTCAAAACTCGCGGGCTGCACTAACATCAAATTTCCACATTAAAGTGCGTGCCGGTGCGTGTGTCGGAGACCCCTGGTTAACATAGCACAAAGCATTTAAGCTTTTTATGCGGTGTTTTTCATTTTAAATTTTTTGTGGCTCCCATTACTTTCTTTAATTTGTGAAACTTGCCAAAATGGCTTTTTGAGTGGTAAAGGTTGCCGACCCCTGTCTTAGGGCATTCACTCGATCACAACTGGACTGTTTGGTTTGTCTTAGAAGACGTTTCACCTCTCATCTGACTAGGCTTCATCAATTCGTGTTCATAGACTTAGATTGGTCAGATCTAGTCTTAGACTTAGATTGGTCAGACCTAGTCTAGCCAAAACTCCAAATATTTATACTCCAAAAACCAGGAGGGTGTGCCTGGGCAAGGATGGTTTCGCCCTATCGTAGTGAGAAAAACAACTGTTTCGATGCAAACGAGCAATCCTAACTGTCAAAGCCAACGACAGTCGTTGAAGTGTAATTTCCCCTCGTTAGCTTTGAAGTATTGTGTGGCAGAACGATCGCTGTGGATCGACTACTACCAGTCCAAAATAGTCCGAATCCCCCACCTAAGCATTACATTCAGTTGTAAACAAATGGCATTGTGGTCATTTTCTGTGATCAGAATATATCTAACTCCTGTTATTTGTAGGAGGCTAAATTGCAGAGCCTTTTAGGAATGGTTAAAAGGACAATGTTGTATGTGAGGAACAGGTGGTGTCGCAGACCACTTCCTCTGTTCAGGGATGGTTTTTCAACCTTGACACAGATGGCTTCCCTCACTCCTCTTTCGTATCATCCGTCCTCCCTGTCCGTAATCTGTACAATTTTGAATGGTGTGATAAAACGGCACATTTCAGAGTGACCTTTTATCGTGGGCAGCCTAAGGCACACCTGCACAATAACCATGCTGTTTAATCAGCATCTTGATATGCCACACCTGTGAGGTACAATGGATTATTTTGGCAAAGAAAAAATAATCACTAATACAGATTTAGACAAATTTGTGAACATTATTAGAGAGGAATAATTATTTTGTGTAGTATATAGTAAAAGTTTTACATCTTTGAGTTCAACTCATGAAAAATGGGAGCAAAAACAAAAGTGTTGCGTTTATATTTTGTTCAGCGTAAATGTTCCTATTTATGTTTTTCAAATGTATAGCTGTAAAGAAAATAATATGAAATGTGCAGCTCTGACCAATGAACCAAATGGTAAACAGGAAGAGAACTTTGACTCTATTTGGCGACATAAGATCAAAATGACAGAATTTTTCCCTTTTCTTAGTTCTATTTAGATTAATGATGGCTGTAATTTCCAACCTAACGTGTCACGCTACTCTTCCGACTTTTTTCAGTATAAGCTATCACTCGTGAGCCGAATAAAGCCCTTTTTGATGAACACAATTTGGCAATTAAGTCACACAGCAGCTGTAAATTGACACATATATGAAGGGACACATTATCAGTGTTTTATAATTCATCTATGCTTCTACTACCTATTTCTACAAATCACACAACTATCTTTACCTGTAATATTCACAACGTTTGTCATTAATGTTCTGTAACCTGCTCTTGTGCAGGTCTCAGATGGCGGCTACACGTCCATCAACAACGTCCGTGACCCTGAGAACCCAGAGCCCAGGGACAAGATGGAAAGTTTTTTCCTAGGTGAAACATTGAAGTACTTTTACCTTCTTTTCTCTGACGAAATGGAGCTTCTCAGTCTGGACAAATATGTGTTTAACACCGAGGCCCACCCACTCCCTATATGGCCCTCTGCGCCTAAGTGATGATACCATTACAGGACATGTTTAAAGATCTGATCATAAGGTCTAGTGAGACTGAAAGCGTTTCTCAGATGTGTTTCTGTGAAACCATCGCTAGTGGCCAGCAACACAGGTCTGTACTGGCCATCTTGTACTTTGGTTTATTTTGCACAGAGGGGAATTAATTTGAGACGTTTCATAAGAAAAAGGTCTGAGCCGGTCTCTGCTGTAAATAGGTCTGTAAATAGGGCTAAGGGGTGTTAGGGCTACCACGACTGTGCAAGGTATTTGTCACCTTAATGGCGCTGATACCAATAGTATGTAAGAAGTCTACATCTATTTGTGATTTTGACATCAATGTGACGGTGCGAAGATAAAAATGGACCTATTGTTGTGAAAATCATTATTTGAACCCATGCTGATTCTTTTGTGTTTATAAAGCCAGAGTTCAGAATTATTGCTAGGTCTTATTTTCGAAAAAAGGTCATACATTTATTTGTATTTGAGTGAAGTATTTGATCTTCAGGCAGAGTTCTCCTTGGAAAAACCCCTGTTGGTAAGCAGAGATTAGATGTTTCTTGTAGTTAAAGGCCTACTGAAATGAAATTTTCTTATTTAAACGGGGATAGCAGGTCCATTCTATGTGTCATACTTGATCATTTCGCGATATTGCCATATTTTTGCTGAAAGGATTTAGTAGAGAACATCGACGATAAAGTTCGCAACTTTTGGTCGCTGATAAAAAAGCCTTGCCTGTACCGGAAGTAGCGTGACGTCACAGGTTGTGGAGCGCATCACATCTGCACATTGTTTACAATCATGGCCACCAGCAGCGAGAGCGATTCGGACCGAGAAAGCGACGATTACCCCATTAATTTAAGCGAGGATGAAAGATTTGTGGATGAGGAAAGTGAGAGTGAAGGATTAGAGGGCAGTGGAAGCGATTCAGATAGGAAAGATGCTGTGAGAGGCGAGTGGGACCTGATATTCAGCTGGGAATGACTAAAACAGTAAATTAACACAAGACATATACATACTCTATTAGCCACAACACAACCAGGCTTATATTTAATATGCCACAAATTAATCCGCCTAACAAACACCTCCCCCCTCCCGTCCATATAACCCACCAATACAAATCAAACACCCGCACAACACACTCAATCCCACAGCCCAAAGTACCGTTCACCTCCATAAAGTTCATACAGCACATATATTTCCCCAAAGTTACGTACGTGACATGCACATAGCAGCACGCACGTACGAGCAAGCGATCAAATGTTTGGAAGCCAAAGCTGTGTACTCACGGTAGCGCGTCTGCTATCCAACTCAAAGTCCTCCTGGTTGTGTTGCTGCAGCCAATCACTAATACACCGCTTCCCACCTACAGCTTTCTTCTTTGCTGTCTTCATTGTTCATTAAACAAATTGCAAAAGATTCACCAACACAGATGTCCAGAATACTGTGGAATTTTGCGATGAAAACAGACGACTTAATAGCTGGCCACAATGGTGTCCCAAAATGTCCGCTACAATCCGTGACAACACGCGCAAACGTCATCATACCGAGACGTTTTCAGCAGAATATTTCGCGGGAAATTTAAAATTGCACTTTACTAATCTAACCGGCCGTATTGGCATGTGTTGCAATGTTAAGATTTCATCATAGATATATAAACTATCAGACTGCGTGGTCGGTAGTAGTGGGTTTCAGTAGGCCTTTAAGTCACCAGAGTTGCACATATTTCAGAAGGGATTTTGACACACAACTCTTTACAGATACTCTCCAAAATCCTAAAAGTTTTGATTGGCAACTCGAAGATTCAGCATTTCCTACAGATTTTCCAAAAGGACTGAGCGCTTTTTCTGAATATGTTTTGGGCCAGTGCCATGCTAAAAGTCCGGGGTGATGTTGCTCAAATGGTCGAGAATCCAGCCTCTGTCGTTGTGTCCTTGGGCAAGACACTTCACCCACTTTGCTCCCAGGGCTACCCACGGACACGAGTGTATGAAACTGAATGAATGTTTGTTGGAGGTCGTAGGTGCAAATTGGCAGCCAGATTTCTTTCAGTCTACCCCAGGGCAGCTGTGGCTACAAATGCAGCTTACCACTATGAATGTGGAGTGAATTAACTACTGTTTCCCAGAGTAACGTGCTTCGAGTCACTCGAAAAAAAGCTCTATATAAATCTAATCCATCATAATTAAGAACAATCCACAACTAGGGCTGGGTGATTCAAACTGACTTCAAACCGACTGCCACATATTTTTAATATTTTTTACTTATAGGCTGTCCCCTAAAATTCACCACCGGTTGTGTAGTTTTACATGACAGCCCGACAGGTGTCGATAAGAGTGAAGGCTGCGACAACAGCAGCAGAACTGTCCAGGCCAGTCTGCCTTGGCCTCAATAAGGATGTGCAAACACTGCTGAAAAATCGATTTTGTGTCGAAAGGTAACACATCTTATCATCTTCAGCATTTGTAGCACCGTCCTGCTGCCGAATATGAATATGTCATGTCACAAAAAAGAGTCTTTACATATAAGCTCCCGACTACACGTTGCCATGATGCAGATGTCCTTAATGCAATCTTTTAGAAATGCCACACAAAATAGAAAAGATTGTGGAAAGAACTTAACATTATAGTTTTGTGGTAAAAATGAAATTTTCCATAACTTGAAAGTTGTTGTTTTTTTATACTTTTTCAAATTTTCTTGTAATCAGACCATACTTTTCGGTACATTAGATGTAATCTTTACCGGACATGTTTCGACTGTCATCTGCAGTCTTCTTCAGAAGGGTCACCTGACCACTGTGACGTGTTGCCTATCAGCTGGCAGGTCTTGACAGGTCTGCCTGGTTGGCCACGCTTATAAGAACAGCTGATAGGCAACACGTCACAGTGGTCAGGTGACCCTTCTGAAGAAGACTGCAGATGACAGTCGAAACATGTCAGGTAAAGACTCCATCTAATATACCGAAAAGGATGGTCCGATTACAAGAACATTTGAAAAAGTATATGAATGAAGAAGACATAATGAACCTTTTTGAGCAAATTGAAAGTTGTTTTTTACATTTGTCCACACAACAGTATTTCAAATATTTTCCTTCCAAAAAAAAGGGACATTCTCCTTCAAGAAAATGTTGTTTATTTGTTTGTTTTTTTGCATAACATTTTCATTTTAGGTGATGTTTTCAATTCCATTGTTCTACTGTGACTGTTCATTTAATTTACCTGTTTCAAAATAATTCAACTATTTGGAGAATAAACTGTGTTGAGAATGGAACAATTGTGCATTTTGTCAGAATTGCCCAGCCCTATCGTCAGTAGGGGTGGTACGCTTCACAAAATCAAACAATTGGTAGCTGACGAGTAGAACTCATCTGAGAAGTGTTCGACTCTTTGGAATAAGACATGAGGTTTGTAGTTTTTTCGCACACTTGTGTTCATACTTGCCAACCTTGAGACCTCCGAATTCCGGAGATTGGGGGGGTGGGGCGGGGGCGGGGTTAAGGGGGGAGGAGTACATTTATAGCTAGAATTCACTGAAATTAAAGTATTTCTTATATATATATATATATATATATATATATATATATATATATATATATATATATATATATATATATATATATATATATATATATATATATATATATATACTGTATATATATATATAGTACAGTACACAGTAATGAAAACACAGTTGTTCTACTAACTGTACTGTACTTGCTGCTTACTTTAAAAAAAAATAACACTTACCTTTCACTATTTGAGTAGCCTTTGTTCTGCCATTTGAGTACTGGCGAGCGATCTCTGAATCCGGGAACATATCCTTCACGGATTTGTTGAAAACATCAGCAAATGAGAACGGGATGTTGCTTGCAAGGTGGCCCATAATACTGCGTTGCCGCCGCCTTGTGCTTCTCTAACCGTTTATGTGTGACTATATCCATTCGGCCACCGTGTTATGGGTTATAGATAAACCTATGGATAACTGAGACATATATAATAGTCTCCTTTTCAGGTGAGAGGACGCTAAAGGCAGTGCCTTTAAGGCACGGCCCCAATATTGTTTGTCCGGCTGGAAATTTTGGACATTACTACTTGCCGTAGTTTTGAAGCAATGCATGATGGGAATCCGGATGTTGTGTGTCAGTGTATTAACGTGCCGGCTGGAATAAACACGCTGAGAAATAGCTCCGTGCCTGCTTACTTTATGGGTTATAGATAAACCTATGGATATCTGAGACATATATAATAGTCTCCTTTTCAGGTGAGAGACGACGCTAAAGGCATAGTTATCCAGCTGGAAATCGGGAGAAATTCGAGAAAATGGTTGTCCCGGGAGATTTTCGGGAGAGGCACTGAAATTCGGGACGGTTGGCAAGTATGCTTGTGTTTGATGTGGCTGCTTCAAGGTCTGAGTCCCAGAGGCTGGGAGGGAGGGAGCCCAAGAAGGGTGAAGGGCGGCTGGCTAAGGGTGAGGGGAAACGTTCAGTTTTGGATACACAATTTCCCCAAACAAACATTCCTTCTCCTCAGAATGACAGCATTCCACTCACATTATGTCAATTTCCGCATTTAATAGTAGATTCCGTCTTTATTGGCCGATTCCGTCCGCCATTCGGTAAACACGTAAATTAAAAAGCCCTGCACTCGAAACACGATTATTAACACACATTTTTCCTAGACCAAACTGTTCTATCCCTAATATTGTGTTCCGGCTGTAGGCGGGATATTTCGCTAAACATTTTACTTTCCGCCTTCAAGTCTTAGCCAAGAAACAGCTCTAAAGCAGAATGTTTCCGCCTCCATGTTTGACAGTAAGGTCGGTGGTGTTGGTCATAATCAGCATTTTTCTGCCTTTAAAAACATGATAGTGCGTCATATGACCACATCACATTTCATTATTTAAGTCCTGAAGAATCTACATACATTACAGTAAAATGTGTTACTAATTTTTTTCCTAGTGATTCCCCGCTCCCTTTTCTCACAGTCCTTGCATGGAACTCCAGAAAACTGTAAATTTGTATTTTTTTTATTTCCATTCTTACCAAGTTCCTTGCTGATGTTTTTACCACAGGTACAGGTCTATAATCTTGTCACTGAAGTTTTTTGAGTACTCTTTGATCTTCACATGAATTTAGGTGTTTTTTTATCCGCTACTTGCGTACATAACCAGTCTTGCTGTTTGGTCGAAGATCAAGTCATAATTTAACTTACCGTATTTTTCGGACTATAAGGCGCACTAAAAATCCTTTAATTTTCTCAAAAATCGACAGTGCGCCTTATAACCTGTACGGAATAATTCTGGTTGTGCTTACCGACCTCGAAGCAATTTTATTTGGTACACGGTGTAATGATAAGTGTGACCAGTAGATGGTAGCCACACATAAGAGATACGTGTAGACTGCAATATGACGCCAGTAAACAACACCAAAACTTTAAACTTTAAATATTTCAGCAAGACAATGCCAAGCCACGTGTTACAACAGCGGGGCTTGACAGTAAAAGAGTGTGGGTACTAGACTGGCCTGCCTGTAGTTCAGACCTGTCTCCCATTGAAAATGTGTGGCACATTATGAAGCCTAAAATACCACAACGGAGACCCCGGACTGTTGAACAACTTAAGGTGTACATCAAGCAACAATGGAAAATAATTCCACCTGAAAAGCTTCAAAAATTGGTCTCCTCAGTTCCCAAACGTTTACTGAGTGTTGTTAAAAGGAAAGGCCATGTAACACAGTAGTAAAAATGCCCCTGTGCCAACTTTTGTGCAATGTGTTGCTGCCATTAAATTCTAAGTTAATGATTATTTGCAAAAAAAAAATTAAGTTTCTCAGTTCGAACATTAAATATCTTGTTTGCAGTCTATTCAACTGAATATAAGTTGAAAAGGATTTGCAAATCATTGTATTCTCTTTTTATTTACCATTTACACAACGTGTCAACTTCACTCGTTTTGGGTTTTGTATAAAATATAAAAATGCATGCATTTGTATTTGGTCACAGAATCTTTTAGGGGATTATTCTAGTAAGGAAATATGCCCTTATATAGCTTCGGGTGCAGATGTCCATCACAGCTCATCCAGAGAGTGGCGGCTCTTGCGACCAGGACAATTGGAATCCTAAAGGAATGCAGGTTTGGATTTTAGGAGTGATTATAAATACATTAGCGACATCTGGTAGAAGCCCCCACAGGTAGGAGTAGAGGTGAGGGGTCGGAGGTCACCCGACTCAAAATGAACAGAGGGACAAGGCCAGGAAATAGATTGACTGGCCAAACAACAAACTGGGCTTTGTCCAGACTGGCCAACCCCAAGGCTAAAATTACAAAGTGTAAGGGTCTTCTTGTGAAAGCTATTTAAGGACAGCTGTCCGAGAAGTCGGCAGGAGAGGAATCTGGCCCATACTCTCCTCCTGGAAGCTGCAGTTCCAGTCTGAGGCTCGCTGAAAAAAATAAAGCTTTTTGTTCGACAATTCCTCGTTGGCGTCTTCTTGGCTCATCACAAATTCACTCTGTCCTGGGAGAGCGACACGATCAGAAATATACCACACGGTTCTTCGTCGTCTTCTTGGTGGTTTTACGGGGGTTGCAAACTAAATTAGTGCATTACCACCACCCTCCAGATGTTAAGGATCTTCTATTTTTTTATTTTTATAAATATATAAAACCAAAAGTGTCACCCTGTGGTATATACATTATCCTCACATCACTCCATGTTCTCCTATTGTGGTGACGTATTTGTCACCGCTACTTGCTGTATCTCCTCCTGCACTTTTTTCCCATGACAAATCTTTTATGTCTAAGAACTTTGACGCCGCTTTAACAATTATTTTAAATTTTTCCGTCTTATTTTTTTTGCTTGTTCTGGTAGGAGCCCCCACAGGTAGGAGTAGAGATCTATTTCGCTCTACTTTAATTTTCCGCACTTCTGCTTCTTTTTTTCTGACCACATAAGCTGCTGAATGACTTCTCCCACAGTTACATTTGACAGTGACACTGCATCCACATTTCCCCCCTCTCCTCCACACCTTCCACAACGTTGTTCAGCTTGACACACTCTCGCTTTGTGTCCATATCTTTGACAGTTATAACTGTTAGGTTCAAACACTGCTGACATCTATTAAACAGACAAGAGACAAGGAATCAAACAGAGACAGAATTAAATTTGGACTCAATATTGAGGAGAGACATGGCCACTGTACACGACGCTTCTACTGGAGATGATTCCCCATTGGAGGTGTCTTGCCTAAAGCTTCCACAGTAACCCACTATTTACTTCTCACAACTTTAATATGGAGTGATAGCCTAATGGCGATTACTCCCACACACTCTGACGTTCATGCATACTTTTCAGTGTTATGGTATTCGGAAAATTTTCAATGTTTCATGTAGGAGTCCGACCCCCTCCAGGTTATTGTTGTTTACGGACAAAATTCAGTTTTTTTCTCTGAATAGACCTTTTTAGGTCTGCTTGGACGCCGTCGCCCTCAGATAATGGCTTACGGATATTTCAAATTAATGTAGGCTCCGCCTCCCCCAGTATGTTGTTTTATGGATTACGGATGTTCCAGTTTTCGCGGTCCCGTTTACCTGCAGTATTTTGGCCTCTTCACTTTTCTTTATCTTATTTCGAATTTTAGAATTTTAGTTTTTAGAAATTTAGTTTCGGGTATTCCTGTTTTCGCGGACCCCGACGTCCTGCAGTATATTGGCCTTTTTACCTGTTGGAGCCTAGGATTTACAGGGTTTGTATATGCGTCGTAAGCCTCAGTCACACGCTTTTTCTTAGTCGTTTCTTTCTCTTAAAACGTACTCACTGCTCTCTGCGTTCCTTCCTCTAGTCCTCGGTTTTCCGTCAATTTTTCAAATTCCAGCCAAAATGAAGAAAAGCAGTTCCTCAATCAGGATGTGGTTGCCATAGTCTTTCTGGTTTCACTCACTCTTGCTGGAATCGTCAAAACGTATTGGATCCGGCTCGAAGGACCAATTAGATGTTAGGTTCAAACACTGCTGACAGCTATTAAACAGACAAGAGACAAGGAATCAAACAGAGACAGAATTAAATTTGGACTCAATATTGAGGAGAGACATGGCCACTGTACTTTCTCTACAGTCCTGCACCACGCTCTGACGAAGAAGGTTTTCGTCTTCTCTTTTATTTAGATGCTCAATGTTTACGCAACAACACATCTCTCAACAGGATTGGGTAGTATGTAAACAGTCCTTGTTTTCGGTCACATGAGAAGACAAAAGAAGAAGATCCCTCGGGCCTGGGCTTGTTGTAGATTCAGCTTTGGCAGGGTTTTGGAGGACAATGGATGACCCCTCCCGTCTGATTCCATCGTACACAGCGGAATCTTCCGAGCGTTTGGCTTGGTGCCACAAAGACAGCTTCTTGTCTGTTCAATGGAAACTCACAATGGAAAGTTTTTTCATAATTTAAATACAATTTTTCTGACAATAACCTTGTCGGCAGTGGAACATACGGTCCGACATAATAGCTCACTTATCCTTTCATAATGCGCCTTGGCAATACTTCCTCCTCGAAACGCAGCATCAATGACTCACTTTCTGTCCTTTGTCCTGCTCTAAATGCAAACGGTCTCTTAATTTCCGTGACATTTCCTTTGATTTCTTCCTTTATTTCTTCTTGTTTGGCTTGTACAAGGATTCCCGTCGCCACACTTCTCGTTCCTCTCCTTTCACCCATCACCTTCACCTATAACTCCTTCTGTAAGGGTACAGTGGAGAAGAAGACAGCACTGAGACAGGGACGTCGATTAGCCTTTGGTGTGTTTATTAGCACAAGAGTGTGACGTGTGTAATTAACCAGAATACGTGGTGTGCGACTATGTGATGCGTTAAAACAGAGAGTGTTACCGGCAAGTGTTGAAGGTGCGTGTGGAAGTCCAGAGAGGGCGAGGCAGGCTCGGAAGTCCGTTGGCAGGCGAGAGATCAAGGTCAGGAGAGAGGCGTCGAGGTCCGTGAGCAGGCGAGAGATCAAGGGCAGGAGAGAGGCGTCGAGGTCCGTGGGCAGGCGAGAGATCAAGGGCAGGAGAGAGGCGTCGAGGTCCGTGGGCAGGCGAGAGATCAAGGGCAGGAGAGAGGCGTCGAGGTCCGTGGGCAGGCGAGAGGTTGAGGTACGGGGAGGCAGCAAGAAGTCCAGGGGGAGTCCGGGGAGACGAGACGCACAGCTCAAATCCAGGGAAGAGAGAGAAGCTGCGGAACGACGAAACAGGACACAACACAATGAGCACAGAGGGGAAACACGGAGAGCAAGTAGGCACATGGAAGGAGAGCTAGAGACGTGTGGGCTTACTGTACAATACAAGTAGCTACGTTCTGGCACTGGAACGCAGGACGCCCTGGTCTAAATAGTGTGCGGCGTTGATTGCAGAGTGAGAGCAGCCGCGGCTGGAGGAGCGCACTGAGGGATGAGCGGCGGCAGGTGCTTGAGCCGTAACATCATCACCCTATTAGTTAGTGTCACTGGGCTTAGTGCTGAAAAATTGACTTCAAATTTTAGGATGACTTAATACTCTCCTTCTTGGCATCTCCTTTCGAATTTCCCTCAAAAGCTCTTTTCACATTTGTTCTTCTCTCGTTACCTCCTCCACCTTTTCTTTCACTCTAGTACCGTCCTATTTCCCCCTTCTTCCGACTCCATTTCGTCCGACTCCGACATCTCCTCCCTACTCCAAGTTGCTCTGTCAACCCTTGTCATCACTCTTTAGAAAAAAGGTAAATATCTAGTCAACGACATCTGCGGTTGCTCCTTCAGGATGACATATTCGTGATTTAGAGGCGTCGTCACACTGTAGAGGGACGTTAGCCGCTAGCAAGGATGCTACTTGTCAAATTTGCTGGACACACGGAATGTGTCATCAACATGCATTATCATGATATACGATTGTATTAAAAGCTCTGAATTTATATTATTTATGTCATACATATTGCACACTAATAAAAAATATGTATATTTTATCAGTGTAAATGAGAAAATCATAAAAATTAACTGTATGATGGCGAAAACACTCGACCTTGTAAAAAGAATGTTTCAAATCAATAATTCAAATGAAAGAAATTATTAGTGTACCGTATTTTTCGGACTATAAGGCGCACTTAAAATCCTTTCATTTTCTCAAAACTCAACAGTGCGCCTTATAACCCGGTGCGCCGAATGTACGGCCTAATTCTGGTTGTGCTTACTGACCTCGAAGCAATGTTATTTGGTACATGGTGTAAAGATAAGTGTGACCAGTAGATGGCAGTCATACATAAGAGATACGTGTAGACTGCAATATGATGGCAACACCAAAACTTTAAATGTTCCATTGAGAACATAAAACATTACACACGGCGCTCCAAAATCGGTCAAAATGTTTTTGGTACGACTTCGGTAAGCTATGAAGCCGCACCGCTTGATGGATAGTCGGCGCATTAAACATATGAGTATTTGTGTAAATTGCTTCCTAGCAGCTCCACTGTAGACACGGCACACGAGCCTAGCGTGCAGGTTTAACAAAGTTGTAATGTTTTTAACAAGATCTTTCCAAAATGTTGTGACGTTGCCGTCACTCCCAATCCTCTCTCTCCCGGCCGCTTACTGTTAAAGACAACAGATGATTAGATTAACACGTACCACCTGTGACATCTAATCACCTGCCAGCCGTGTCTCGCCGTCAGCACATGCCCCGCCCCTGCCCGCTGGTGCTCATCCTCAGTACCATGGACAGCGGCAGTGATGTTTCCTCCTACAGCAGGGGTCTCAAACACGCGGGCCAATTGCGGCCCGGGAGACGTTATTTTGCGGCCCCCACCTTAATATGAAAGTTTAATGTTAGTGCGGCCCGCGAGTTTAAAATGAATGGCGCTTGACAGCGTTGTGGTATAAGGCTCTCACAGTATTGAGGGTGTGCCATGATGGCACTGCTTTTAGTGTCCGCTATAAACTGTCACCGCATCATCTTTTTCACCATACTAACAGCGTGCCGGCCCAGACACATGTCGTATGAGGCTTCTGCAGACACACAAGTTGTTGCAAGACATACTTGAGAAACAGCCATACATGTCACACTGAGGGTGGTCATATTTTATTTTATTTATTTTTAACACTGTTACAAATATGCGCCACACTGTGAACCCACACCAAACAAGAATGACAAACACATTTCGGGAGAACATCCACACCTAAACACAACATAAACACAACAGAACAAATACCCAGAATCCTTCGAATTCGGAGGTCTCAAGGTTGGCAAGTATGCGTTGACGTCACTTGCGTGATGCAAGCAGAGAAACATTTTGCGGCTTTTCCACGACACCCGCACACGCTCTTCTTCCCTCCCTCCCTGCCTCCCTCGCTCACCCGCCTGCTCGCGCCCGCCCCCGGCGCCGCTATAAACAGTCCGGGCGGGGAACACGAGCGGTCCGGTGGCTTCCAAAGCACTCCGCCGAAGGAGCGAGCGACAATACAAAAGTGTGGTGCACTGGACCCCAGCGCTGATACTCTGACAGAGAGTCGCTGGGCGAATCAGACGTGTAACACGTTAGTGGTGATGTTAGCCCGTTCGGGGCTAATTGTGCTACCGTAACTGTAAACTCCACGGCGAGCCGCCCCCATTCCCCCTCCCCCCTCCCCGCACCCCCTCCCGTTGGCTCCAGACAGAGATGATTTTTGATGCAATATTTCTTTGTTGAGCACAGGGGCACCCCGACGTGTCTTATTTCATTTCATTTCATTTTATTTTTATTTATCTCCTTCATTGATGTGCATCTTTGATTGATAGACAATTATACCTCAATTATTAAATTATACATTTACACACCAATGCCTGAGAAGGAGCAGGATGAAGAACAATCTTATATTTTTCTGCCCCCTTCAACATAATACGTAGTCTTACTTAATGATATCATATAAACCAACAATTACATCCAAATATAACGAAAACAAACTAAAAAACACACACAAAAACACAAGAAGTGCAAAACTTCATGATGTACAAACCGAACAAAAAAAACAAAAGAAGTAATATACACCTCACGGGATGATACAAAACAAATACAAAACCAGGCAAAAAATAAGTAAAATAATAAATATAAAGCAAAATGTAAACACTTATGGCTGTCCATATGATCTTATTGTTCTGTCTTTATATTTTTTTTCAATTGGAATATATTTTTACAATCTTTTATCTCATTGTAAAGAGAATTCCATAGTTTAACCCCCACCACTGATATGCACATTTGTTTTAAAGTTGACCTTGAATACTGATGTTGGAAATTACCTTTTCTTCTATGCTCTTCATTCTCACAAGTGATGACAAACATTTTTTGTATATTTGCTGGTAATGTTTTACTTTTAGCCTTAAACATGACACATAATGTCTGCA
>NC_084751.1:34414781-34582281 GCF_033978785.1 Entelurus aequoreus | reverse complement strand
CAGAAACATATACAGCAACTGAGTTTTTTTCCTGTAAAAATCTACTGTCATTTTTACAGTGTACATTTTTTTTTATTGAAAAATTATTTGTCCATTTTTTTTTTCAGTGTGAGCAAGGTGAGTGAAGTGCCTTGCCCAAGGACACAACAAACCAGTTGCTGGACGACCGCTCTACCATTTGAGCCATGATGGATAACTTGCTTTTGAAATTGTAAGTCACAATATATATATTTTTTAAATTACTTGCATAATGTTTAGGTGTTATTTTTTTATTTGAACAAAAACATGTTGACCCTGTGTTGAGGTGGAGACTTGTCCAGGGTGTACCCTGCCTTCCGCTCGAGTGCAGCTGGGATAGGCTCCCTAGAGGGGCAAGCAGTAGAAAATAGATGGGAAAAAATGTTTGGAATGTATGTGTGGAAAGGGAGGGTGATCAGTGTGCTTGCAGGAGTAAAGGTCACCGCCTCTGTCCATGGTGCTGAAAACAGAGCGCTGTCAGACGGGGGCGTGACATGTGCTGACGGCGAGACACAGCTGGCAGTTGATTAGATTGCACAGGTGGTACGTGTTAATCTAATCATCTGTTGTCTTTAACAGTGAGCGGCCGGGTGCAGGAGGAGGAGGAGGAGGAGGAGGACTGGAGCGACTGAAAAGTCAACAAGAAAGTATCTATTTGAGAACTGCGAAAACATATTAAAACCCTGTCAACTCTGCGTTACTGGCTTCCAGCGAGAATCTGTGAGACTGTAAGTAGACAAAGCTTACAGTATGATAATATTAAAACATATTACACTTTAAGAGCGATGCAATTGCATACAATACATGTATTGTATTTTTTACGAAAATAGAAAGAAGGCGTATGTTTAGGAAGAAAAAACAAATGGCTGCATCTACTAAAGGTTTGCTTGTATTAAAACATTTAGTGTGATTTATCAATACTAAAATTGTTCTGAGGCCACTGTTTTGCATCCCATTTTAGTACGTCTAGAAAGGACGGGCAAACCGGCAGTTGTGCAGAAATTTGCTGCGAGAAAAGTAACGATCGTGCTGCAGTTCAGTCCTACGTGTGCTTGTTCACAGATATGGATTGTCCAAAAAAAAAAAAAAAAGAGGCATATTGTCTATTCAGCAATGTAATATTATACTATTTACAGCTGCTGGATGACTGAGTAGCTGATGAATTTGAATGCCAAACTAAAGCATGTGCCTCAAGATGGGTAGTGTGCTTGTTTTAACTGTGCAGATAACAATTCTACATACCGGGGCTGTTATTGAAAGATATTACATTCATGGCATGTGTTAATTGTGTGATTTACCCCCAAAAGTCAATATCTCAGAATGGCAAAATGGTAAAAATGCAAAATACATACACTAAGCTGCTCTTCTGGAACAGTTATCACATATTGAAATAATCATAAAGTCCCTACCAGTAACTTAGTAGCCCTGAAGTTTGGCTTCCTCTGATGGTACCAATATATGCCAGGGCCCATGGACTATTTGGCCCAATGGTAGATTTTGGAAAGTGCATCGGTGCAGAAGTGTGTACAAGTTAATGGTAATCTAATGGTACTCGGATGGGTTTGATTCCCAGCCAGGGTTGTGTGTTGCTACACGCATTGATGCATACATAATTGATGGTGTGGCTGATCAAGTGTGTGATAGAGCCTACTTTAATCCTGCCTCGCTGTGGTCTGTGGTTTAGCTGGCAGATTTTGCTTGAGGCTCAAAGCTGCACCTGTCCTACAAACGGAAACTAACAACACATTTTGTTTACCGGGGGGAAGTTTGGGGAAGATTTTCTTCCAGAACTCCGCAATTGTCCATACGCTCAAGCCAGTGCATTGGATCAAATGGTATGCACGAATGCAGGAAAACTACATCAACGATGGTTTCGGTTACGTTAGGGATGGTAAAAGGATTTATATAGAGATTTCTAATGTCTTCAAAGTGACTTACTAAATCCAAATCTAAATCTTAAATCTTAAATCTAAATCTTAGACCTAAATGTGAGCGCTAAATGTAAACCTAAATCTTAAATCTAAGTATAAATGTTGAATCTTATTCTAACTGTTATATCCAAACCTAAATGTTAAACGTGAATCAAAAAATTAGATAGATAGATAGATAGATAGATAGATAGATAGATAGATAGATAGATAGATAGATAGATAGATAGATAGATAGATAGATAGATAGTACTTTATTGATTCCTTCAGGACAGTTCCCTCAGGAAAATTAAATCTTACATCTAAATGTGAGCTCTACATATTGAATTTAAACCTAAATCGATCTGACAGCCAGCATCCCTCTGACCAAGTCACCAAGATAAACTTAGAGGCTCCTTTGTTACGGTTCTAACACCTGCAGCCTTTCATTCACGGGCGCTCCTTTCCTCCAGCAGGCGCGCCTTCGCTGATGAGATCCCTGCCTGTATAAGCCAGCGCGCCCTGCGTTCCAGTGCCAGAACGTAGCTACTTGTACCAGTACAGTAAGCCTTACACGTCTCTAGCTTCCTTGCTCTTTGCGTTTCCCCTCCGTTGTGATCATTGTGTCTTGTCCCGTGTCGTCATCCAGCAGCCCTTCGTCATCCCCTGGTTTCGAACTGTGTGTCTCGTCTCCCCGGGTCCCCTCTGGACTTCCTGCTGCCTTCTCGGATCTCGACCTCACGCCTGACACCCCGGACAACGACGCCTCGCTCCAGCCCCTGACCACCTGCCTGTCCCCGGACTTCTGAGCCTGCCTAGCCCTTTCTGGACTTCCGCAACCTGGTGTCGATCATTGGTACTTTAACTTAACTATATACATTTGGATTAGTCACACACTTCATTTATATATATGAATAAACACGCTGCAAGCTAACGACGTCCCTGCCTCCGTGCCGTCACCTTCTCCCACTGTACCGTTACATCCTTTCAATAAACAACGTAACAACTTCAAAGCTGACATGGCCGTCCTGGTTCAATGGTCGATGAAATCCCTGAAGCAGTCAGTCGATACGCTATTTAATCAGAATCAGATCAGTATCAGAATCAGATTGAAAAAAGGCTATTTACCTACAAATAATCAAACTCAGCCTTCTGCATACTACCTCGTCTCCAGGTCTCGTTCTGGAATGAGAACGTTCACCGCTTTCACTGATATGTAAAAACTTTGTATTTCTCTCTTCTTCTTTTTGAAGATGCCGGCTATAACTGGATTTAGTGCCCAGTAAAGCCTATTTTCTGTTATTTGTATTTAATTTTCTGTCATTTAATTAGGTTATTATTCTTTTGGATGCTCACTTGAGTATTCTGCTGAGCCAAGCTATTTAATTTCCTTTTGCACACACTGTAATTTACATTGCAGACACGTTTACAGATATAGGAGCCATGTCTGCTCATTTAGGGTTTAGTTAAAGGCCTACTGAAATGAAATGTTTTTATTTAAACGGGCATAGCAGATCCATTCTATGTGTCATACTTAATCATTTCGTGATATTGCCATATTTTTGCTGAAAGGATTTAGTATAGAACAACGACGATAAAGTTCGCAACTTTTGGTCTCTGATAAAAAAAGCCTTGCCCCTACCGGAAGTAGCGTGACGTAGTCAGTTGTTCACCTCCTCATACTTTCCTATTGTTTTCAACGCAGCTAGAGCGATTCGGACCGAGAAAGCGATGATTACCCCATTAATTTGAGCGAGGATGAAAGATTCGTGGATGACGAACGTTAGAGTGACGGACTAGAATGCAGTGAAAGACATATCTTTTTTCGCTCTGACCGTAACTTAGGTACAAGCTGGCTCATTGGATTCCACACTCTCTCCTTTTTCTATTGTGGATCACGGATTTGTATTTTAAACCACCTCGGATACTATATGCTCTTGAAAATGAGAATCGAGAACGCGAAATGGACATTCACAGTGACTTTTATCGCCACGACAATACATCGGCGAAGCTCTTTAGCTACTGAGCTAACGTGATAGCATCTGGCTCAAATGCAGATAGAAACAAAATAAATAAATCTCTGACTGGAAGGATAGACAGAAGATCAACAATACTATTAAACCATGGATGGACGGCTGGGCAGCGCCTGAAGAGCTGCAGCCTGCCACCGTGGCTCCCACTCCCTCCCCTCTGTTGCAAGTCTTGAGTTGTATGTTGTAACATGTATGTGTGCTTTGCTATGGAGTTTTTTTCCCCACTAGATTGTATTTTTTCACTCATCCTCCCCCAGCGTTGACCTTTTTCCTATCTTTTACGGGGCGCCTTGTGGCGACCCATCAGCGTTCCTGTTCTGTAACCCTGTACACTGTTTGTTTGTCTAATCTTGAACGGGTTTGTGCTGAAAACAATAAAGACCTACCTATGTGACTAAAAAAAAGAGTATTGTGTTTGAGATATGGGGTAAAGAATATTCTGAATGCAATTACTATTGTCCAATCTCTTTTTTAAAAGGTTGATTCTAAGATTATAGCGAAAGCACTGGCATTTATGCCAAGTATCCTTTCACCAGACTAATCTGGGTTTCTGAAAAACAGTCACTCTTTCCTCAACATTCAACACCTCCTTGACATTATGTTTTCCCCAGAAATGATGGTTTGGTTTCCATGGATGTGGAAAAGGCTTTTGATAGGGGGGAGTGGCGTTATCTGTTGAAGGTCTTGAAGAGGTTCTACATTTGGTCTAAGTACATATCTTGGATATCATTATTATACTCTTTCCCTAGAGTGTTCGTAAGCACCAATGGAATGAAATCCCAATATTTCACACTTAGTATAGGAATCCGTCAAGGGTAGTACCCTTTGAGCTCGCTGTTGTTCGCCGTGGTGATTATTATTATTACCTTTATCTATTGCACTTAAAGGCCTACTGAAATGAATTTTTTTTATTTAAACGGGGATAGCAGATCTATTCTATGTGTCATACTTGATCATTTCGCGATATTGCCATATTTTTGCTGAAAGGATTTAGTAGAGAACAACAACGATAAAGATCGCAACTTTTGGTATCTGACAAAAAAAAAGCCTTGCCCCTACCGGAAGTAGCGTGATGTAGTCAGTTGAACATTTCCGCAAAGTTCCCTATTGTTTACAGTGATGGCGGCCAGAAGTGAGAGCGATTCGGACCGAGAAAGCGACGATTTCCCCATTAATTTGAGCGACAATGAAAGATTTGTGGATGAGGAAAGTGCAAGTGAAGGACTAGTGGGGAGTGGAAGCGATTCAGATAGGGAAGATGCTGTGAGAGGTGGGTGGGACCTGATATTCAGCTGGGAATGACTACAACAGTAAATAAACACAAGACATATATATACTCTATTAGCCACAACACAACCAGGCTTATATTTAATATGCCACAAATACATCCTGCATAACAAACGCCTAGGTGTTTGTTATGCTAGCTCCTAGCTCCCGTCCATATAACCCGCCAATACAATTCAAACACCTGCACAACACACACAATCACTCAGCCCAAAGGACCGTTCACCTAACCCAAGGTTCATAAAGCTTCTATAGTTACCCAAAGTTACGTACGTGACACGCACGTACGGGCATGCGATCAAATGTTTGGAAGCGCAGCTGCGTACTCACGGTACCACGTCTGTGTATCCAATTCAAAGTAATCCTGGTAAGAGTCTGTGTTGTCCCAGTTCTCTACAGGCGTCTGTGTATCGAAGTCAAAGTCCTCCTGGTAAGAGTCTCTGTTGTCCGAGTTCTTCGATCTTGACTGCATCTTTCGGGAATGTAAACAATGAAACACCGACTGTGATGTGTTGCTGACTTCCCTCGCAAAATACTCCGCTTCGCACCGACAACTTTCTTCTTTGCTTGCTCAGCTTCTTTCTCCATAATGCAATGAACAAATTGCAACAGATTCACCAACACAGATGTCCAGAATACTGTGGAATAATGAGATGAAAACAGAGCTATTTTGTATTGGCTTCAATGGGGTACCGATACTTCTGTTTCACTGGCTACGTCACGCGCATACGTCATCATCCAAAGGCGTTTTCAACCGGAAGTTTAGCGGGAAATTTAAAATTGCACTTTATAAGTTAACCCGGCCGTATTGGCATGTGTTGCAATGTTAAGATTTCATCATTGATATATAAACTATCAGACTGCGTGGTCGGTAGTAGTGGATTTCAGTAGGCCTTTAAATCGGCTAGTTTCAGCAAAGAAATCCACAAGTACTGTTCGGAACATACACTTTTCCTGTTTGCAGATGATGTATGACTGTTCATTTGTGATCCACTATCTGCCATCCCTAAGACAGTCGAACTGCTGAACACTTGGAACTTTTTGGGGGTATAAATTTAACTTTTTAAAAAGTGAGTGAAATTAATTAGCCTCTGGGATCCCTAAAGAGTATCTACCATTTAAAATGTCTGAAACAGCTTTTAAGGAGTCATATTATGATTTGTATTCCTGTATTTAAATCACTTCCTTGTGGTCTACATAACATGTAATGGTGGTTATTTGTAGAGATTATATTTTACAGACCATCTTCAAGCCGCTTTTTTGACCATGTCTTCAGGATACACTGTTTTGTGGGCGGTCTTATTGAAGTGCTGAATCGTCCTTCAGGCCAAGCCCCCTTCGACGATGTAGTTTTTAGCGCTTCCATATGGGGTCTACCGACAGATATAAGTTAGAACTAGTGTTGTCCCGATACCAATATTTTGGGACCTGTACCAAAATGTATTTCGGTACTTTTCAATACTTTTCTAACTAAAGGGGACCACAAAAAATTGCAATATTGGCTTTATTTTAACAAAAAATCTTACAGTACACTACCGTTCAAAAGTTTGGGGTCACCCAAACAATTTTGTGGAATAGCCTTCATTTCTAAGAACAAGAATAGACTGTCGAGTTTCAGATGAAAGTTCTTTTTCTGGCCATTTTGAGCGTTTAATTGACCCCACAAATGTGATGCTCCAGAAACTCAATGTGCTCAAAGGAAGGTCAGTTTTGTAGCTTCTGTAACGAGCTAAACTGTTTTCAGATGTGTGAACATGATTGCACAAGGGTTTTCTAATCATCAATTAGCCTTCTGAGCCAATGAGCAAACACATTGTACCATTAGAACACTGGAGTGATAGTTGCTGGAAATGTGCCTCTATACACCTATGTAGATATTGCACCAAAAACCAGACATTTGCAGCTAGAATAGTCATTTACCACATTAGCAATGTATAGAGTGTATTTCTTTAAAGTTAAGACTAGTTTAAAGTTATCTTCATTGAAAAGTACAGTGCTTTTCCTTCAAAAATAAGGACATTTCAATGTGACCCCAAACTTTTGAACGGTAGTGTACATTAAACATATGTTTCTTATTGCAGGTTTGTCCTTAAATAAAATAGTGAACATACAAGACAACTTGTCTTTTATTAGTAAGTAAACAAACAAAGGCTCCTAATTTAGCTGCTGACATATGCAGTAACATATTGTGTCATTTATCATTCTATTATTTTGTCAAAATTATTAAGGACAAGTGGTAGAAAATGAATTATTAATCTACTTGTTCATTTATTGTTAATATCTGCTTACTTTCTCTTTTAACATGTTCTATCTACACTTCTGTTAAAATGTAATAATCACTTATTCTTCTGTTGTTTGGATGCTTTACATTAGTTTTGGATGATACCACAAATGTAGGTATCAATCCGATACCAAGTAGTTACAGGATCATACATTGGTCATATTCAAAGTCCTCATGTATCCAGGGACATATTTCCTGACTTTGTAAACACAATATAATTTTTTTTTTAAACAAAATAGGATTTTTTGAGGGCGTTTCAGTGTTATAACTTCACCTTTATCGTTAGTTTTTAAGCCAAAATGCATCCATTCTCCCTTTTCTGTCCACACACATTGTCTGCTTTTAAGTACTCCGTGATTGTGCGCTGCCGAACATGCTCCTCTGCTCGTAAACTAGCAATGACACGACGTGACGACGACAGGGTGGCGGGGGGTTGGGGGAACGCTACTTTTTAGAGGTGGTATAGTACCGAATATGATTCATTAGTATTGCGGTACTATACTAATACCGGTACATCGTACAATCCTAGTTAGAACTATATTTTACTTTTTATTAGAAATGGTTACAGCTGAGGATGCATGTCTGTGTACGAGCCAGTCTGCCTCATGTCAAGTCAATAGCGAAAAATAAACGATGATTACGTCGGACTACAATGTCGGACTCGCGCAAAGCTTTTCGGGTAAACCTCTACCATCTATGGCAGGGGTCACCAACCTTTTTGAAACCAAGAGCTACTGCTTGGGTACTGATTAATGCGAAGGGCTACCAGTTTGATACACACTTAAGTAAATTGCCAAAAATAGCCAATTTGCTCAATTTACCTTTAACTCTATGTTATTATTAATAATTAATTGTTTTTTTTTATCTTTGTGGAAACACTGATCACCTTAATGATTTCTCACAATAAATATATATAGAAACAGATAAATATCAATATGCAACACTTTATTTTTATATTTTCTCTAAGTGCACATTTTTCCAATTGAACATTTTCAAATGATCACTTCTAAGACAGTCTTGTGAAATCACAATATCCCATTTTAACTAGCTAGACACCTTTTTTTTTTTTAACAAATCATGAATTACTTTGCACCATGTTTGTACAAATAGTAACTCATGTAAAATACAAAAGTCAACTCTCAAATTTTTAAATAAATCATGTCACACTGTGAACTGGACATCAAATCTGTTATCTGTTTCAATGTCAGTTAGTGAAGACCAAGTCTTTAAAATGTTTTCTTGGATTTTCAAATTCTATTTGAGTTTTGTCTCTCTTAGAATTAAAAATGTCGAGCAAAGCGAGACCAGCCTGCTAGTAAATAAATACAATTTAAAAAATAGAGGCAGCTCACTGGTAAGTGCTGCTATTTGAGCTATTTTTAGAACAGGCCAGCGGGCTACTCATGTGGTCCTTACGGGCTACTTGGTGCCCGCGGGCACCGCGTTGGTGACCCCTGATCTATGGTAATATCCGCTGACGTCACCAATGGTAAAATTGCACAACTAGGGACACATTCCAAACTGTTCGTTTGGAGGAAATATGAAGATTGTTTTATAAATATCACTGGTTTGATTTACATTTTTTGGGACTTCTAAAAAATGTTATTCCGCCTGGGACTGTATGATTACTTATATAGTTAAATTAAAGATGCTATGGGACAAGTGTAACACTCACTGTTGACAATTAAACTTTTATTATAATTTTTTTTAAATTTATTTCTGTATTTATTTGACAGGGACAGTACAATTAAACATTGCTACCCATAGGTAACCCATGTCAAAGTACATAAGACTTAGAGCCACAGGCTAATTTGCAACCCTTGTCCCTGGTTAGGCTTTTTTTTTTAATTGAGAAAAGTGTAAAACACATACAAAAGGATTAAGACAAGTACAAAAATAAAAACATATTGAAAATAATTGGCCCCATTTGTCCATTACTACACCCAGTTCTAGTGCTCACACTTCTGATTTTCCTTATAAACCTCTTAAGGCCCAAGCTGTTTGTTTACATGCTTTTTTTAATTTCTCTTTGCTATTTGGGCTTATTGGACCCTAATTAGAATAAAAACTAAGAATCATCTTTTTATAGGATGTACTTAGTCCATAAGTAACAAATGTGTACTTCATGTTTAGTGACATGCTAATTCTTATTTTTACACTTTTTTTTTCCAAATTCCATTGTATGTTATACTCTTCTGACACCACCAGATAGCAGTATAAGTGTCCACATAAGGGGCCATAAGACCCCAATTCAGTAGTGTACACAATTTTGGAAATAAGAGCTAAAAGGTGCTGTCAATGCACGTGGCCAACTAAACCTTTAGAGGTTTGAAGTCACTTGTTCAGTTTTGTGGAGAAAAGTTTAATGTCCAACTGTGACTTTAACTCCAGTGGTAAAGAGTTCCACAGATGTGAAGCTTTCACTGAGAACGCAGACTGACCCAGAGTGGTCTTGACTTGTTCTTGACACATCAAATCAGAGGCTAATCCATTAAGACACTTAAAAATAGCTTTTAAAAATGAGAAATGTAAAAAAGTTATCAAATATATATATATATATATATATATATATATATATATATATATTTTTTATTTTTTTTTTGGGTAATATGGCGGTGATGATGCTTCATTGGTTTTTGGTCAAATGTCTTTAGTGTTTGTTTACATAACGACAACAGAGGCTTCACTACAACATTTCATGGCCTGTCCCCAGACCATGGCACAATAAGACATACGGGATCAAATCATTGCATGCATGTAAACGTGTGCAGCTTGAACAGATAAACAAGGTTGAATAAGCCTGAAACAGTTTATATTTCTTTTTATGGTCTTAGTCATTTTTATAATATGGCCATCAAATTACTACACTTGTTGAATGTGGACCGGATAGCGCTTTATTGTCATTGTACTTAAAAAGTACAACGAAATGACCGTAAAAGGTGGGAAAAGGTTGACGCGGAGGGAGGAGGATGAGTAAACAATCAATAAAAAAAAGTTGATCTCTTATGGGGCAGTGGGTGGTGGCAGAAAAAAAACGTTATAGCCATGATAAACACACTGTCACGGCCCGGGCGCACCCCAGTGTGCATTCATCTGGGCGCACATCCAAGAGCGCCACTCCGGCTGCAGCAGGAGGCTGCATTCAATCAGCTCAATCAGCAATCTACACACCTGTCGCTGATGAGCTTCCGTGCCTTCTAAAGCCAGTGCAAATCTGCGTTCCATGCCAGAACGTAGCGATCAGTTCCAGTACAGTCAGCCGACTCATCAAGCTCATGCATACTCTCTCTCTGTGTTCCTCCCCCTCCATGTCCCTTCCAGCAGCATACCTTCATTTCCGCGTCACGAGCTGTGTGTCTCGTCTCCCCGTGTTCCCTCTGGTTCCCTGGCTGCATCTTGGATCTCGACCTCCTGCCTGGACACGGACTTTGGCGCCTTTCCCCTGCCCTTGACTTCCAAGCCGGCCCACAGACCTCCGAGCCTGCCTTGCCCCCTTGGACTTCCGCACCTTGCTCAACACTTCCGGTAACACTCATCAGATAATCGCTACACATATTCACACACGCACACATTTGGATTCGTTTCACACTCCATTCTATTGTAAATATAAAATAAACATAGAGCTAAACGACGTCCCTGCTGTCTGTGCCGTCTTCTTCCCCTGTACACGTAACACACAATTTCTTCAATCCAATAGTGTTCCTCACTTTCTTTATCAAAGTGCTTGCACTTACAATATTGTTCCGCCCAATGTAAGTCATGTTTCAGTTGCACAGAGTTTGAATCACCAACAGGAAAGATTCTTTGTTTGAAACACGGGCAAACAGACTAGTTTGGTATGCACAATGTTTGACTCTATGATAACCAAGACGTTACATCAGAAAAACAAGGGCGAGACTTTGGCATAAATTGTTGTCGGCAACCAAGGTAGCACTATATTTCACTTGAATACAAGGAAACATTAAATTTAAAAAAAATGAATCGGTTGGTGTTCACCTTTGTTCTGCTTACGTGGGAAAATAAAGGCTGTTGAGTCCAAATGATCTGAGCCCAACACAAAGTGTGTGGGTACTACTGTAACCATGGCAACAAATACTACTTTCCCTTAACAACGGTGGTTCAGAGAAGCGCACCCAAACTGAGCAAATCCCTGTTACTGACAGCCCGAGGAAAATAATTCAGGCTAAAAAGCAATAAACAAACTAGTTGGTCAGATACAGAGAGCTGAACTGATATCGTCTATAGATCACTGTGATACAATTCATATGATCTGTGATGTACTAAAGGGCATAAATGTGTATCAGAGAAGAAAGGCTAAAAATGCGTTAAAAATATATATATAGTATAGTATAGTATAAATCCTGGAATAAAACTGAATCAAACCTTTTGTAGAAAGAGATGAATATATAATAGATTATGTTGAATACTGACAGATATATATATATATATATATATATATATATATATATATATATATATATATATATATATATATATATATATATATATATATATATATATATATATATATATATATATATATGCAAGAGTTATTTCTTTCTATTCAGTCATATTTGAAAACAGCTAGCGTTTTTCCATTTGTTCTCTTTCTGGTTGTCCGCAAGTCCACTGTGAGTTACCTTGACTTTAGGAATGTGAGGAGGAGAGATACTCCTTCTCCTTATCTCATCCTGTCTCAGGCTAAAGTAGAACAATAGACATGTGTATTTGTTCTAGAGGGTGTGGGCTATTGTCATATTAAAGAACACATCACTTCCGTAATGTTTTCAGATCAACTTAGCTACGCAATTGAATGTGTTGTTCTAGGCTGGTCTCTCCAAAGCTTTGGAAATAAACTACAAAATACCTATTCTGTTCTGGTGGTCACTTATACTCAGCATATATGTCATCACAAAGAACTTGGGATTGACCAGTAACTTAAATTCCCTTGGAGGAACATCTGGTCTGACGCAACAATACCTTATTAAAAAAAAAAAAAAAAAGATAATACATACACTGATGATGCAGCATTAAGAGGAAGTGGGGTTTTACTATCTGGGGCAGGCGTGTCCAAACATGTACATACAATTTTAAGGATGAGGATATTTTTTTGATATTTTGTACATTAAAGATGGTAAAACCAAACCAATGAGTGTCAATATACTGTAACGGTACAATGGGGAAGGAGACTGCACGAAGGCAGCAATGTCGTTTAGCTTGCAGCGTATTTATTAGTACACAAGAATGATGTGTCTAATTAATCCAAATATATGTGCTGAGACTATGTGAAGTGTTACCGGGAGGTGTTGAAGGTGCGTCTTGAGATAGATGCTGAAGTCCAGAAAGGGCAAGGCGGGCTCTGAGGTCCGGGGACAGGCAAGTGGTCAGGGACAGGAGCGAGGTCGAGATCCGGGGCGGCAGCGGAGAGTCCAGAGGGAATCCGAGGAGACGAGACACACCGCTCGAAACCGGGGAATGACGCGGAGCTGCCGGATGACGACACAGGACAAGACACGGCGAGCACAAAGGAGGGTAAACACAAAGAGCGAGGAAGCACATAGGCAAGGAAGCTAGAGACGTGTAAGGCTTACTGTACATGTACAAGTAGCTACGTTCTGGCACTGGAACACAGGACACGCTGGCTTAAGAAGGCAGGGGAGTTCTCATCAGCGTCAGGTGTGTTGGTTGTAGACAGAGCACAGATGCGTGGAGAGGAACGCCTGTGAGCGTGGCCCGAGGTGAGAAAGGCGGCAGGTGTTTGAACCGTAACATATACCTGTATGCTCTTATCTTAACTTTTGAGTTATAATATATATCCCCACCTTCTACCATCCTAGTCATGTCCGTTGTGTCCTTGGGCAAGACACTTCACCCTTGCTCCTGATGGCTGCTGGTTATAGCGCCTTGCATGGCAGCTCCCGCCATCAGTGTGTGAATGTGTGTGTGAATGGGTGAATGTGGAAATACTGTCAAAGCACTTTGAGTACCTTGAAGGTAGAAAAGCGCTATACAAGTATAACCCATTTATCATTTATTCATAAGTGACAAAGAAAATCAGTGTATTTTTAGGAGTGTATTCAAATATTAAACAGATGATATATCTTATTATCTACATATAGCATATATTAGCAATCCTCAGACTGTGCTACGCGGGCTCCATCTAGTGGTACACCAAAGAATAACTTAAATATATTGTCATGATCCATGGTCCGGATCATGTTTTGTGTTTTCTGTTTGTTTTGGATTCCTTCAATTACTGTTTGTGCACATCCTGAGTTTGTTACCATGGCTACTTATGATTTTCACCTACCTCTGGTGTTCGGGATGCTCACCTGTTTGTAATCCGAGACATTATTTAAGCCTGCCTTTGCCGGTCACTCGTCCAGGCTTCTTTGTTTGCTTCACGCTACTGTTACGTAAGATTTGTTTGTTCATGCCACAGCTAGTAAGTTTTCTAGTTCCTGATTCCAGTGCTAAGTTTTGCTTGCCTCCTAGCCCATGCTAAGTACTTTGCTTCAAGTGCGATCGACACCTTGTCCCGTCGGGTTGTTTTCTGTTTTTGTACCTCTTTGAGTTTTTCAAGATTAAATCATGTTCCTACCTGCAAGTCCTGTCCGGAGTCGTCCGTTTGCATTCCAGGAGAACGAACCACGCAGTAAGCCGCACCAAACCGTGACATATATGTTCAAACACATGCAAATTTAAATTAAATACACAAAGGACATAAGTAAAGGAAATTAAATTAGCTCAAATGTACCTACAAACGAGGCATAATGATGCAATATGTACATACAGCTAGCCTAAATAGCATGTTAGCATCCATTAGCTTGCAGTCATGGGTTGAACAAATATGCCTAATAAGAACTCCAACAAGTCAATATAATCAACAAAGCTCACGTTTGTGCATTGATGCACAGCATAAAACATTTGGTGGACAAAATGAGACAAAGAAGTAGTGGCATAAAACCCATTTTTCTGTGGCAACGTCGGAGAAAGTTATACATGTAAACAAACTACAATGAGTTCAAGGATCGCTGAAATTAGGACAAAACGGTGCTTGCCAAATACTGATCAGTGAAGCATGTATAACATAAACAGTGGGATTTCTAACAATTAGGAAGGTTTGTGTCATGTTTGTTCTCCTACAGAAAATATATTAAAACAAAAACTTTATTTTTTTCTTCATCTTTTTCCATTTTCACACATCTCTAAAAGAGGTCCAGGGAGCCACTAGGGCGGCGCTAAAGATGGGGCTCTAGAGCCGCGAGTTGCTGACCCCCGATCTAGTTGTACACCAAAGAATGACTTAAATACTGTATATATTCAAACACAGTGTTACTGTTCAAACTTTGTGTAATGTTACAGTGGCCAAACTATTAAATATGCTTGTAGAATAAAACCTCTGCCTCCTTTTTAATGAGTATTTAGGCCTACTTTGCTACTGTATTTTAATGTTGGTCATTATGGTGGAATTTGGAGAGCCATGTGTTTTCTGAGGCGGTACTTGGTGAAAAAAAGTATGAGAAGGTCAGGGATGGCCTTGACTGTAAATACAGGGTGGGGTATCGACTGGCCCTATAGCACGAGGAAGCACATCAGGAGGATCATTGATCTGTGCTGCACAATTCCCCCAAGGAGCCTTGAGCTGGCGTGGAGCAGGAACGGGTCTTGGAGAAGGTGCATTGCAAAAAGTCAGAGTTCAAAAACAAGAAAAAAATTTAAAAAATTAGGGGTATTTTATTTGAACTAAGCAAAATGATCTGCCAATAGAACAAGAAAATTTGGCTTCTCAAAACAAGTAAAATTAGCTAACCTCAATGAACCCAAAAAATACCTTAAAATAAGTATATTCTCACTAATAACAAGTGCACTTTTCTTGGTAGAAAAAAAAGACACCTTTTTGCTCAATATGTTGAAAAATATTCTTAAATTAAGTAAATGCTAGTGCCATTATCTTGACATAATGTATGCGCTCGGCATCATGATTTTTTTTTTTTCAAGTAAGAAATTATTACTCTAAATAAGTAGTTTTATACTTGTGAGTGTTGATGACACAGCTTTGCATCAGTTTATATTGTAGTTTCAAGCATGTTTTACTCAATATAGGTCATCAAATCTCAGCTACAAGCTGTAATATCTTACTGAGATCATTTACGACCAAAACCCTTAAAAGAAGTAAAACCCTCTAACATAAAATCTGTTTAGTGAGATGAATTATCTTATCAGACAGAAAATAAGCAAATATCACCCTTATTTGAGATATTTAATCTTACTTAGATTTCAGTTTTTGCAGTGTGGGATCTTGATATGGTTTGTTTTGTCACGGTGTTCCATGCTGGCTGTTGGCGTGACCCCAAGATGCAAAGATGGCAGGCGACGTGCAAGTAAGAGTTACATTTATTAGGGATGCAATTGAGGGAGCACCAGCAGTAGTGAGCAAAAAACAAGGCAAAACACCAAAAGGTACAAAATGATTATTATTGGGTGTTGGACCTGGCGGAGGTATGTGCTGTCTGAGTGTTTTTGCTGTAATGGTGAAATAATTTTATTATCAGAATATAATAAGGTGGGACATAATACGTAAAGGAAAAGCAAGGCCAGCAACACTTGTGTCCTTCTAATGATTTTAATACAACATTTTTATTATAATGGTTGCCCACACATTTTTTTATTGCTTTATTTGTATTTTTTTTTCTATTGCTTTATTTATTTTCCTATGATACTGTACTGAGTCTTTGATTTATTTTGTACAATTTTCCATTTTATCTATTATTTGTGCACTTTCATTTTTGAATTTGTTCTTGATTTATTGTTATGTCAATTGGTTGACCACAGCTGTGACTATTTAAGTGTAAAATGATTAGAAGCACACGATTGTTGCTGGCTTTGGTTTTTCTTTAAGTACACTTTTTGCCGTGCACCTCTCTATTTTTGTTTTATTATGTTTTTTAAAGAGTGCGTGTTTTTCCTGTATTTTGTACCACATTATACATTTACTCATCTCCACACCTGCTCATGAGGGGTTTATCTGTCAGCGGTTTGTTGTCTAATGTTGGTGTTGTGACTTTTTGTGTTTTTTTCCTTGCCTTACCTTGCTTTCCCTTCTTTTGTAGTGTTATTGCTCACCCGAGATCTACTGTTGAAGCCACGCTGCTGCTTCCTTATTCTTTTTACTTGCACGTTGCCTTCCCTTTCTGCATCCTGGGATCACGCCATGATATTGTAACTGTAAGATAAAGATGTCTATTTTTTTTTTTTTTTACCCTGTTAATTTTTGTTATTTTGTGCATAAAACAAGAATACTAGGCCATGGGTCGGCAACCCAACATGTTGAAAAAGCCATATTGGACCAAAAAAATTAAAAATAAATCTGTCTGGAGCTGCAAAAAATTAAAAGCCTTATATAAGTGTTGTAATGAAGGCAACACATGTAAGTGTCTATATTAGCTATATTAGCCTACTATCAGAGGCTTCTCACAGGATGAGATAACTCCTGGACATTACTGGCTTAGAATGGCCAAAGGTATAGATGTGTGTGTCCAAGTTTAAGGAAACGGCAGGCTGTCTTCTTCCAATGGATTTATTACATTTTTTGCAAGATGGGTAACGTTTGCTGTGGTCTGGAACAACATGGCACACATACAACTATGAGAAATGCAGCCAATATTCCATACATGAGACATGCAAACATAAATACACAGAGTACATAATTAAATGAGCTCAAATATACCTACAAACGGCGTATACTATCTATGCCTGTGTTTCAGTCTGGGGGTGTAGATAGAGTGGGTTTGTTGTGGCTGGCCATCAGTGGGTGCATTAACCGCGACAGCTCATCTCTGAACAGTGTGATTGCCAGCAGAAGGATATGATCAATGACACGCCTCATGGCTATTTTTAGAACAGACACAAGCACAAGGGAGGATCAGTTTTTAGATTTCAAAACACATAACGTATTTTCCGGACCATAGGGCGCACCGGATTAAAAGGCGCACTGCCGATGAGCTAACATGATCATCCTTTTCAAGAAAGGGGACAAGAGGGACCTCAAGAACTACAGACCTATTAGCCTTAGAATCCTGACAAACCGGATGGAAAATACACTTAATAGCCACCAACCCAGAGAACAAGCAGGGTTTAGGAGTGGTTTTTCTACCATGGACCATATTCATACATTGAATCAGTTCAAAGAAAAATGCCAAGAATACAACCAACCACTTTGTATGGCCTTCATAGACTATGAAAAGGCATTTGATTCGGTGGAGACACAGTCGGTTCTAAAAGCTCTGCAAGATCAAGGAATTCATCATAAGTACATTAACTTAATCAAGGACATCTACACAAACTGCACTACCACAGTTACGATGCACAAACCGAGCGAGAAAATCCACATAAAGAAGGGTGTCCGACAAGGCGATACAATTTCGCCTAAACTGTTTACAGCTTGTTTGGAAGGCATATCTGGAGTGGGAGGATAAAGGAGTTGATATCAACGGAGACAAATTTAATCATCTGAGGTTTGCAGATGACATTGTTGTCTTGGGAGAGCAAATCAGTGAAGTGGAAGATATGCTTAAAGACCTTGCAAATGCCAGCAAATGTTGTGGATTGAAAATGAATATGAAGAAAACAAAAGTTATGGCAAATTCCATGGTACCTCATGGACCTGTGACTGTTAATGGATATGAAATTGATGAAGTTAATGAATACATCTATCTGGGGCAGAGATTTAGCCTGAAAGAAAAGAGTCAAGAACAGGAGAATCAGATTGGGCTGGTGCCAATATGGAAAACTGAGCAACATCATGAGAGGAGAAATACCGTTAAGCCTAAAAAGAAAGGTCTTTAAAGGCCTACTGAAACCCACTACTACCGACCACGCAGTCTGATAGTTTATATATCAATGATGAAATCTTAACATTGCCGGGTTAACTTTTAAAGTGCAATTTTAAATTTCCCGCTAAACTTCCGGTTCAATACGCCTTTGGAGGATGACGTATGCGCGTGACGTCGAGAGATCCACGGAAGTGTTTGGACCATATTGGACACAGTACACAGAGCTCTGTTTTCTTCGACACAATTCCACAGTATTCTGGACATCTGTGTTGGTGAATCTTTTGCAATGGAGGCTGCAAAGAAGAACGTTGTAGGTGGGATCGGTGTATGCGGCTGGCTGTATCCACACAACAAGGAGGACTTTGACTTGGATAGCAGACACGCTAGCGGCGAACTCACCTTGACTTTCTACGTCTCCGGGCCGCCGACCACATCGTCAAACGCTGGAACGCAGGTGAGCACGGGTGTTGATGAGCTGAGGAGGGCTGGCTGGCGTAGGTGGAGCGCTAATGTTTTTATCATAGCTCTGACGAGGTCCCGTTGTTAAGTTAGCGTCGTTAGCAACAGCATTGCTAGGCTTCGACAGGCGTCGAATACACATTAACCGTGTATTTACATGTCCAGTGTTTGGTTCGGTGTCTTCTGATAGTAGTATTGTTGATCTTCTGTCTATCCTTCCAGTCAGGGGTTTATTTCTTTTGTTTCTATCTGCATTTGAGAACGATGCTATCACGTTAGCTCAGTAGCTAAGTGTGTCACCGATGTATTGTCGTGGAGATAAAAGTCACTCTGAATGTCCATTTCACGTGCTCGACTCTCATTTTCAAGAGGATATAGTATCCGAGGTGGTTTAAAATACAAATCTGTGATCCACAATAGAAAAAGGAGAGAGTGTGGAATCCAATGAGCCAGCTTGTACCTAAGTTACGGTCAGAGCGAAAAAAGATACGTCCGGCACTGCCTGTAGTTCTTCACTCTAACGTGCCTCATCCACGAATCGTTCATCCTCGCTCAAATTAATGGGGTAATCGTCACTTTCTCGCTCCTAATATCTCTCGCTCCATTGTAAACAACGGGAAATTGTGAGCAGCACTACCGCTTGTGACGTCACGCTACTTCCGGTAGGGGCAAGGTTTTTTTTTATCAGCGAGCAAAAGTTGCGAACTTTATCGTCAATTTTCTCTACTAAATCCTTTCAGCAAAAATATGGCAATATCGCGAAATGATCAAGTATGACACATAGAATGGATCTGCTATTTCCGTTTAAATTAAAAAAAATCATTTCAGTAGGCCTTTAATCAATGCGTGTTACCAACCATGACATATGCAGCGGAAACCTGGGCATTGTGAAATAAAATGGAAAAGAAAATAGCAGCAGCACAACACAACATGGAAAGAAATATGCTCGGAATCACATATAAAGACAGAAAAACAAATGAATGGGTGAGAAAACAAACGCAAGTCCAAGACATTATGAGAACTATCAAATTAAGTAAGTGGAAGTGGGGTGGACATATCAGTAGGACAACAGATTGTAAATGGACTTCCCTAATGACATCATGGAGACCCGTGGATGGGAGCAGAAATAGAGGAAGACAAAGAGTGAGATGGCGAGATGAAATAGACAAATATTGGGGAACAGTGCAGTGGCAGGGAGCAGCTAGAGATCGTTCACTATGGCAGAAAAATGCTGAGGCTTTCGTCCAGCAGTGGACTGACAACGGCTGATGATGATGATGATGCCGATGAGCGGCTCTATTCAGGTCTTTTTTCGTACAAAAGGCGCACCGGATTATAGGGCGCATTAAAGGAGTCATATTATTTATTTATTTTTCTAAATGTAAAACACTTCCTTGTGGTCTACATAACATGTAATGGTGGTTATTTGGTCAAAATGTTGCAAAGATTATGTTTTACAGATAATCTTCAAGCCGATTTCTGACAGTCGCTTCAGGATGCGCCGATTTGTGGGCGGTCTTATTTACGTGGGTATGTCCTGGGCATGACGTTAAAGTGCATCCGGCAGTGGAGGCTCCTCTATGGGGTCTTGGGGCACTAGGAGGTTAACCCCTTTACTACTACTATCCCAGGTGGCCCTTGGCAAACCCCTAGTACCTGACTGCCCACTAGCCAGGGATACGGTGAAGACCTCAACGACTGAGCAGGCGGAAGACGGTAGATTTTAAGAACTACCACAACAGCTGCAATGGCGGAAGAAGGCTGCAGCAGAAAAGGGTCCCCAGTCGTCTTGGACTCCATGCCACTGGACCCTGACCCGATTCTGTCAAGGATCGTGTGGTGACTGTCTGTGCACCAGTCTCCCCACGTTAAACTAAGTCACGCACAGGCATCCTCCATAAAGGGATACACCCCTACCAAGAGGATCGTCATACTCGCTTCGAGTGACCGCCAATGATGATTTACGTGGTTCTCCTTTAGCATCGTCTTCTCCCCGTCATCTTTGTTGTAGCGGTGTAGCGTGCAAGGACGGGAGTGGAAGAAGTGTCAAAAGATGGAGCTAACTGTTTTAATGACATTCAGACTTTACTTAAATTATCTTCATCTTCTCATCCGTGGCTCAATAATGCAACATCAACGCCTGAAATGTGTCCCGTGAAAAACCGTCCGACCGGAACCCTCTAACAACTAAAGTTCCGTGGCTGAATAATGAAAACCCACTACAGTTTTTAGCGCTTTGACAGCTAGTCTACTGACAGATATAAGTAAGAACTTTACACTACTTTATATTAGAAATGGTAACAGAGGAGGATGAATGCCACATAAGAAGATAGAGAAAAAGAAGACGCTTATGACTACGCTCGCACATTTTCAGGACTTATGCAGATCCCAAATACAGATCAGCAGGTACCAGAAGGTAAGAAAAGTTGGTTTTGCATAATATTGCAAAAACAAAACACCAGGTAATATGTCTGCTAATAGTTGCCATTTGGTGGTCCTTACACACACACACCATAATAATACTTGTATGCTTAATGCGCCGAAAGTCCATCAAGCGGTGCGGCTTCATAGCTTACTGAAGTCGTACTAAAAACATTTTGACAGATTTTTGAGCGCCGTGTGTAATGTTCTATCCTCTCAATGGAACATTTAAAGTTTTGGTGTTGTTTACTGCCATCATATTGCAGTCTACACGTATCTCTTATGTATGACTGCCATCCACTGGTCACACTTATCATTACACCATGTACCAAATAAAATTGCTTCGAGGTCAGTAAGCACAACCAGAGGCGCACTGTTGATTTTTGAGAAAATGTAAGGATTTTAAGTGCGCTTCATAGTCCGAAAAATACGGTACCTTAAGAAAATAAATACATAAAACACACAAATACAGTCTTACAGCTGTTTTTTATTTGAATAAAACCCACTAACCTTAATGAGTCTGCAGAAAGCCTGTTGTTAGGGCTAAAGCACACAGAAAGATGTACAGTAGTGTAGGATATGTTCTGTGTTTGTTTGCGAATAATTCAGTCAACCCGTGGTCTCGCTGGTTTTTTTTTGTGATTGTTGCTGACAAAAATGCTTGAATTTGCAGCAGCTTTTTTGGAAATCAGTGGCAAAAGTTGCAATGTTTTGAGGGAGGACGTTAAATCAACTTCATGATGTTTCAAATGAATGTTTTATGGGTTTCTTGTAACTTTAACTCTTAAAAACACAGGACTGCAACACCATTTTGTCATCAAATGCTGTATTGGTTTTTACCAGTGGCGGGCCGGGAGTTTCCCACCTAGGCCTTCAGTGATGTCTGACTTCAATGATTACCTCTCAAAATACCATAATTGATGTCACCATATGACCATTGCTGGAGAAATACTATACATCAACAGTGTACAAAACGGGTTATTTTCTGGCGCATTTAAAAATCAATAAACCCGCATCAGCAATTAAAACATCTTTTATGTGGTACTGTCAAAATTAAAATTGCAAACACCATATTAAACGTGGAAAAAAATAAAGAAATTAAATATTTGAACTCACAATTTGTAGCACCCATTCGACGCCGTATAAGCCAGTGGGACCCCTCGTAGTCGGTTGATTCGAGTGGAAATGGTGGGCATTTCCCCATTTTATTGCCGGGGTTGGTCGACATCGTCTCACAAGATGTAGTTTCTCATTAAATATCCTTCTTGAAAATGGCCTTGCAAATATATATCTGCCACCTAATTTTGTTGTGATGCCCCGCTGGATGCATTAAACAATGTAACAAGGTTTTCCAAAAATAAATCAACTCAAGTTATGGAAAAAAATGCCAACATGGCACTGCCATATTTATTATTGAAGTCACAAATTGCATTTTTTTTTTTTTTAACATGCCTCAAAACAGCAGCTCGGAATTTGGGACATGCTCTCCCTGAGAGAGCATGAGGAGGTTGAGGTGGGCGGGGTTGAGGTGGGGAGGGGGGGTGTGGGTAGAGGGGGTGTATATTGTAGCGTCCCGGAAGAGTTAGTGCTGCAAGGGGTTCTGGGTATTTCTTCTGTTGTGTTTATGTTGTGTTACGGTGCGGATGTTCTCCCGAAATGTGTTTGTCATTCTTGTTTGGTGTGGGTTCACAGGGTGGCGCATATTTGTAACAGTGTTAAAGTTGTTTATACGACCACTCTCAGTGTGACCTGTATGGCTGTTGACCAAGTATGCCTTGCATTCACTTGTGTGTGTGAAAAGCCGTAGGTATTATGTGATTGGACCGGCACGCAAAGGAAGTGCCTTTAAGGTTTATTGGCGCTCTGTACTTCTCCCTACGTCCGTGTACACAGCAGCGTTTTAAAAAGTCATACATTTTACTTCTTGAAACCGATACCGATAATTTCCGATGTTACATTTTAAAGCATTTATCGGCTGATAATATCGGCAGTCCGATATTATCGGACATCTCTACCTGAAAAGCTTCAAAAATTGGTCTCCTCAGTTCCCAAACGTTTACTGAGTGTTGTTAAAAGGAAAGGCCATGTAACACAGTGGTAAAAATGCCCCTGTGCCAACTTTTAATGAACTGTGTTGCTGCCATTAAATTCTAAGTTAATGATTATTTGCATATATATATATATATATATATATATATATATATATATATATATATATATATATATATATATATATATATATATATATGTATATATATATATATATATATATATATATATATATATATATATTGTCTTTGCAATCTATTCAATTGAATATACGTGGAAAAGGATTTGCAAATCATTGTATTCTGTTTTTATTTACGATTTACACAACTTGCCAACTTCACTGGTTTTGGGTTTTGTATCACAAGTTGACAATATTATCGGCAGTAGTGGAGAAAAACGCTGAAAAAGAGACTCGCTAAAACGCTCGTATGATATCATCTTCCCTCTTTTTTGTCCCAAAGCTGTATCAGGCTCTGCGGGTCTGCACACACAGATACACACACCTCTCCCCTCAGCCCTCAGTAAACCAGTGTCAATTAATTAAAAACGAGAGTAAAAGTAGTCAGAAACAAAATCCAGTCATAAGTAGTTTCGTCTGTTAAATGGGTGGGACAAATTCAGAACATATCCATTCACAGTTCTTTAAAAGCGTACAGTATGACAGAGGGTGGAAGTTACCAACACAGGTTAGCCAATTTGCCAATAAGGTATTTTGGTGTCCAGTGGTGTGCCGTCAGGGCCAGCAAGGCCTTCTCTGCTGGCCTAACATAACTAGAAATCATGATCATAATTAAAGATAAGAATAATTTAATTTACTTTCCCTAAATATCTAAAAGTATTCATATTCTCTTCATGTCATATTATGCTCCTTTCAATGCTGTTGTTTATAGGTTACAGAGTTTTTTATCCAATCAGAATTCTATCTTATGTTGCCATGCTGTATGAAATCTGCCCGGGGCCTTCAGAATCAACAATGCAGGCATCGGTGCACTGTAAGTGAACGGGCACATACAGTTGATAGATAATTGTCATAGCCAATCAGATCACGAGTTGTTGTCAGTAAAGCCTTCTAGCTGGCCTAAGGCAGATATATAGTGATTTTATGAGTCAGGTAACATAAGAACTCCATTACCCAGCATGCCACAGTAGTGACGCGCATGCGCAGTAGCCCCGTTTAGGTTGTTGAATGTAGACATGCAGCAGGATGTTTTTGATGAGCACGCTGTGGAGTAAACTTTAAGAACTCAACCAACACGCCTCGTCTGCATCTTATATGATAAGACAAGACAACACATATGTTTGCAAGGCCATTTTTAGGAAGGATATTTAAAGAGAAACTACATCTTGTGAGACGATGTCGGCCAACCCCGGAACCTAGCTCAGCTGTCCCGGCGATGAAATGTGAGTTCAGATATTGTATTTCTTTATTTTTTCACGTTTAATATGTTTTTTTGCAATTTTTAATTTTGACAGTACCACATATGTTTTAATTGCTGATGCGGGTTTATTGATTTTTAAATAAGCCTTTAAATAGACCCCCCTTTTAGACCAGTTGATCTACCGTTTCTTTTCTGCTCTGCCCCACTCTGCTTCATGGAGAGGGGGGCCCACTGATTCGGTGATCACAGGTGACGTGCTGCTGACCTGTCCCCACTCAAGATGATCTCTTGCTGGCCCCACTATGGACTGGACTCTCACACTATTATGTTAGATCCACTATGGACTGGACTCTCACACTATTATGTTAGATCCACTATGGACTGGACTCTCACACTATTATGTTAGATCCACTATAGAGTTAGATCCACTATGGACTGGACTCTCACACTATTATGTTAGATCCACTATGGACTGGACTCTCACACTATTCTGTTAGATCCACTATGGACTGGACTCTCACACTATTATGTTAGATCCACTATAGAGTTAGATCCACTATGGACTGGACTCTCACACTATTATGTTAGATCCACTATGGACTGGACTCTCACATTATTATGTTAGATCCACTATAGAGTTAGATCCACTATGGACTGGACTCTCACACTATTATGTTAGATCCACTATGGACTGGACTCTCACACTATTATGTTAGATCCACTATAGACTGGACTACCACAATATTATGCTAGATCCACTCGATGTCCATTGCACCGGTCGACCAGAGGGAGGGTTCCCACATCTGCAGTCCCCTCCAAGGTTTCTCATTGTCATCCCATTGGGTTGAGATTTTTCTTGCCCTGATGTGGGATCTGAGCCGAGGATGTCGTTGCGGCTTCTGCCGCCCTTTGAGACACTCGTGATTTAGGGCTATATAAGTAAACATTGATTGATTGAAATGCACCAGAAAATAACCCGTTTTGTACAATGCCCTGTAGTGCGTAAATGTGTTCCTGTATAGTATTTCTCCAGCAATGGTCATGTGGTGACATCAATTATGGTATTTTTGAGAGGTAATCATTGAAGCTGGACATCACTGAAGGCCTAGGTGGGAAACGCACGGCCCGCCATTGTTGGTGTCTATTTATTACATTTAATTTCCGTGTGTTTGTATAAGTACTTTGGGAACACATTGAACGATACTGCGATAATAATAACTGTGATCCGTGGAACAAAGACACACTACGGGCTTACACACATACATGCAACCACAAAAATATATGCCACACATACACACCCCACCCCCTCAACCCAACGCCCTCGATGCAAATCCCGTAGGGGTGATGAATGGATGGTCAGCGCCTGTGAGCTGCGGCCTATCATCATGACCTCGCACTCCCTTCCCTCTGTTGCTAGATATAGATATCTCGAGATGTACGTTGTAATTTGTATATGTGCTTTGCTATGGAGGTTTTTTCCCACTCCAGACTGGGCCCCCTTAGAGGCCTACTGAAACCCACTACTACCGACCACGCAGTCTGATAGTTTATATATCAATGATGAAATCTTAACATTGCAACACATGCCAATACGGCCGGGTTAACTTATAAAGTGCAATTTTAAATTTCCTGGGGAACTTCCGGTTGAAAACGTCTATGTATGATGACGTTTGCGCGTGACGCAATGGTTGAAATGGAAGTATTCGGACATATTGTATCACAATACAAACAGCTCTGTTTTCATCGCAAAATTCCAAGGTATTCTGGACATCTGTGTTGGTGAATCTTTTGCAATTTGTTTAATGAACAATGGAGACTGCAAAGAAGAAAGCTGTTGGTGGGATCGGTGTATTAGCGGCCGGCTGCAGCAACACAACCAGGAGGACTTTGACTTGGATAGCAGACGCGCTATCCGACGCTAGCCGCCGACCGCATCGATGATCGGGTGAAGTCCTTCGTCGCGCCATCAATCGCTGGAAAGCAGGTGAGCACAGGTGTTGATGAGCAGATGAGGGCTGGCGTAGGTGGAGCGCTAATGTTTTTATCATAGCTCTGACGAGGTCCCGTAGCTAAGTTAGCTTCAATGGCGTCGTTAGCAACAGCATTGCTAGGCTTCGACAGGCGGCACAGCATTAACCGTGTAGTTACAGGTCCAGTGTTTGGTTCGGTGTCTCCTGATAGTAGTATTGTTGATCTTCTGTCTGTCCTTCCAGTCAGGGGCTTATTTCTTTTGTTTCTATCTGCATTTAAGCACGATGCTATCACGTTAGCTCCGTAGCTAAAGTGCTTCACCGATGTATTGTCGTGGAGATAAAAGTCACTGTGAATGTCCATTTCGCGTTCTCGACTCTCATTTTCAAGAGGATATAGTATCCGAGGTGGTTTAAAATACAAATCCGTGATCCACAATAGAAAAAGGAGAAAGTGTGGAGTCCAATGAGCCCTTTTACCTAAGTTACAGTCAGAGCGAAAAAAGATACGTCCTGCACTGCACTCTAGTTCTTCACTCTCACGTTCCTCATCCACAAATCTTTCATCCTCGCTCAAATTAATGGGGTAATCGTCGATTTCTCGGTCCGAATCGCTCTCGCTGCTGGTGTAAACAATGGAGAAATGTGAGAAGCCCTTCAACCTGCGACGTCACGCTACTTCCGGTACAGGCAAGGCTTTTTTAAATCAGCGACCAAAAGTTGCAAACTTTATCGTCGATGTTCTCTACTAAATCCTTTCAGCAAAAATATGGCAATATCACGAAATGATCAAGTATGACACATAGAATGGATCTGCTATCCCTGTTTAAATTTAAAAAAATTAATTTCAGTAGGCCTTTACTCTCTATTCTGTTTGCCCCTACTAGCTTAGGCTCACCACAGGCACGCAGCTAAAGGGGCGTGAGGTTTCTCAGGAGCTGTGCTGTGACGTCACTTCCTGACTGAGGAGCTTCGGATTCGGAAGCAGGCTGCTGCTCCACTCGCAGCCAGGTCGCTGTAGTAACGCGTGGGAAGTGGAGGCGACCAGCAACACGGAGAGAGCTAAATATAAAAACACACACGCACTAAAACCCCACGCAAGCTTCACTTTTGGGCGGCAAAGAGCTGCCGGAGGCTTATTTTCACCAACTTGACGTCGTGTGGAATTGGACACACCTGAGAAGGAACTTTTTATATATAATTTTGTCTATTGTTGATATTTTTCCCTCAACGCTTTTGAAATTGTTGGATATTCTGAGGATTTACATTTTTGTTTGTCTTCGTCGAGGAGCTCTGTGAAGCTTCTAGCAGCTTCTCGGTGGCCACCTGACCCTTGAGACAACGAGACGGCGGCTAATGTCGCTAAGCTAAATATATGACGAAGCTGTACGGACGCGAAGCTAAAAAAAATACGACTAAGCTGTATAATGACTGTATGTACACGACGTTTGCTATTACGGTAAAAACGCGCCGTTTAGTTCTTGCTAATTTGCGTCTTACTTGTTGAACTTGCGACCAAGTCTGGTCAATAACGATGCCGAGCGCGGGTCTTAATCCCTAGACTGCCCCCCCCTGCTTCCGACCTCCGCGCCGTGGTGTCTCCGTCACACTGGCCGGCATGAGCGCCGCGGACCCGGAGCGCGCGTCGCTCAGCTCCTCGGCCAACTCGGTGGCCTCCAGCGCGCGGACGCTGTCGGCCAACGTGCGGAAGCTCCACAACGCGCTCAACCTGCTGCTCAACGACTTCGAGAGGGAGCAGTTCATCCACTGCCTCAATGTCTACCACTCCAAGCGCAACGTCTACGACCTGGTGCAGACCCTCCACGTCATCCTCAACGCGCCTAGCAAGCGGCAACTTCTCCCCATGCTGCGGCTCGTCATCCCCCGGTCCGATCAGCTCCTCTTCGAGCAGTACACCTCGGAGGGTCTTTACCTCAAGTCCGAGAGCAGGAGCGCGGGCCTCCCCGGCTCCAGCCCGACTCCCTCGGCGCAGGAGAACCCGGCCGAGTTCCAGGTGGCGCTCCGCGGCTCGCCGGACAGCTTCAGCACCAGCAGCGACGGGACAGCGCCGCTGGTGCCGCTCCTCGGTCGGAACTTCATCCACGAGTCCGTGGGGGAGCCGCGGCAGATCAACATGAAGCGGCATAAGAGCAACGAGGGCCTGGGCTTCAGCATCCGCGGCGGCTCGGAGCACGGGGTGGGCATCTACGTGTCACTGGTGGAACCGGGCAGCCTGGCGGAGAAGGAGGGTCTCCGGGTCGGCGACCAGATCATGAAAGTCAACGACAAAGTCTTCGACAAAGTCTCTCACGCGGAAGCAGTTAAGGTACGTGTTCACGCAATACAAGCTTTTATTTTGGAAGTGGTTCATGCTATCTATGCATAACGAGGGAAGTAATTATTGTGTGAATGCTGCAAAGCATTCACACATATGGTGTTCTACACCAGTGTTTTTCAACCTTTTTTGAGCCAAAGCACATTTTTTGCGTTGAAAAAATCCGGAGGCACACCACCAGCGGAAATCATCATATTTTAGTGGCTTTTTCTCTTTTTTTGGTATTTTCCTGTAGCAGTTTCATGTCTTCCTTTGAGCGATATTTCCCGCATCTACTTTGTTTTAGCAATCAAGAATATTGCAGTTGTTTTTATCCTTCTTTGTGGGGACATTGTTGATTGTCATGTCATAATCGGATGTACTTTGTGGACGCCGTCTTTGCTCCACAGTAAGTCTTTGCTGTCGTCCAGCATTCTGTTTTTGTTTACTTTGTAGCCAGTTCAGTCTTAGTTTTGTTCTGCATAGCCATCCCTAAGCTGCATTGCCTTTTCTTAGGGGCACTCACCTTTTTGTTTATTTTTGGTTTAAGCATTAGACACATTTTTACCTGCACGCTCCCTCCCGCTGTTTCCGGAATCTACAAAGCAATTAGCTACCGGCTGCCTCCTACTGAAATGGAAGAGTATTACACGGTTACTCTGCCGAGCTCTAGACAGCACCGACACTCAACAACAACACATAATTTGCAGACTATAATTACTGGTTTGCAAAAAATATTTTTAACCCAAATAGGTGAAATTAGATAATCTCCCACGGCACGCCAGACTGTATCTCACGGCAAACTAGTGTGCCGCGGCACTGTGGTTGAAAAACACTGTTCTACACCAAAGTTCATCTATTTATTATTCAACTTCTTCTTCTTCTCCACATTTTGGCACGCTCTACTTTCCACATTTTTCACCCGATTCAAACCGTTCCAACTTCAAACTGTTCAGCTTTATCCGGAATTGCGGGCTTTCCCTTGACACATTCCCAGATTTCCCAGAATTCCAGCTTTTCCGGGACACTTTTTTCCCATGCAAAAGGAATTGACAATTTTTCAAACTTCCACCATTTCCACATTTTTCTACCGATTCAAACCATTCCACCTTCAACACATTCCACCGTCCTGGAAATTCAAACTATTTTTTCTAAATAAAAAAAATTCTAGGATTTTCCAGAATTCCTGGTTTTTCAAAGCCCTATTACCACCCTTTTTTCTGGCGACTACTACTTCCACAATTTTCAACCCAATTCAACTGTTCCACCGTGAAAACATTCCTCTTAATTAGGACAAAATATGAAGTAGTTTTTTGAACTGCAAAAATTCCTGGTCTTCCAGGAATTCCGTAATACCATTTCTCAATTCAACATGTTTCTACTTCAACATTTTGCGACCGATTTGAAAAATTCCAACACCAACCATTTCAACTCATTCAGAACATTCAAGTTTTTTACCATTCTCCAAAAAATTCACTCTTTTCCCGAAATTCCCAAATGTTTTGGGAAATTCCCATTGAAATCAATGAACCATTCCAAAGTTCCACAATTCTCACATTTTTCATCTGATTCAAACCGTTCCAACTTCAAACTGTTCAGCTTATTCCGGAATCGCATGCTTTCCCTTGACAAATTCCAAAAATTCCCAGATTTCCCAGAATTCCAGGTTTTCCGGGACACTTTTTCCCATGCAAAATGAATTGGCCATTTTCAAACTTCCACCATTTCCACATTTTTCAACCGATTCAAACCATTCCACGTTCAACACATTCCGCCATCCTGGAAATTCAAACTACTCTTTTTTCCAAGTTAAAAAAAATTATAGTATTTTCCAGAATTCCTGGTTTTTGAAAGCCCTGTTTCCACCCTTTTTTCTGGCGACTACTCCTTCCACATTTTTCAACCCACTTCAACCGTTCCACCGTGAAAACATTCCTCTTAATTAGGACAAAAAACCAAGTTGTTTTTTGAACTGTAAAAATTCCCTGTTTTCCCGAAATTCCAGGAATTCTGTAATACCATTTCTCAATTCAACATGTTACTACATTTCGCGACCGATTTGAAAAATTCCAACACCAACCATTTCAACTCATTCAGAACATTCAAGTATTTAACCATTTTCAAAAAAATTCCCGCTTTTCCCAAATGTTTTGGAAATTCCCATTGAAATCAATGGGACATTCAAAGTTCCACAATTCTCACGTTTTTCATCTGATTCAAACTGTTCCAACTTCAAAATATTCAGCCTGTTTGGGAATTGTGTGCTCTACTTCAATAATTGTAATTAAAATTCCAGGATTTCAGTTCAACCTCAGCATTGGAGCATTCACAATCAATTCCTTAAGGAATTGCCTCATCTAGTTAGGTGTGTGAATGTGCTTGTATGTGTGTATTTGTGTGTGTGTTTGTTTGCTTTATGCAACTGTGCAATTTAAAGGCCTACTGAAACCCACTACTACCGACCACGCAGTCTGATAGTTTATATATCAATGATGGCAAGATGGCGGCGCCCTAAAAGGCAGCGGCTTGCAAACGCTCTTGGGAGTGTAGAGCGATTTGGCAAAAAACACCCGTCATTTCTGTCAATTTCATGGCTGGCTCAAAGCGTGAACACTCTGTGATCACATACGACCGACAGACAATTCTGGATGTGGATGGATCGGGTCGTTATAGACTGAAAGATGCATGTACGGTGGACCTCCTCGCTAGCATGGGAATACTTCGCAGGCTACATCGAGCGGCCTTTGTAGCAGCGGAGTCAAGTACTAGCGGGGACCGCCAATGGAGGCGACGTAAGCGGTGTGAGCGGAAGCAGAAGCGGGGATGCCGAGCGGGGCTAACAACAAAGGGAAAAGCTAACCAAAGAAGCGTGGAGTGTCCGGGTAAGAAGTGTTTTAAACTAGAACTAGCCGGCGCCAGGCTGGATAATCCCTGCACACATAGCAATTCTCTTAGAATAAAACACAACTCACATAATGTTTTTTGTTTTGTGACGGTGTCAGAGGCAGACATACATTGTACTGAGGTGGCTAACTATGATGCGTTCAGTTTATCGCAGCATCAAGCAAACAATCTGAAAATTCCAGTCGTATCAATTCCTAGATATGGTCGAAACTATTTAAAGTGCACTACGCATAATAAACGCAACATTATTAATATTGCTACTTCGGATAATTTCAACAAACAATCCTCAAAACAGCCCACTACCTATAATATGGGCTTTTTAAACATAAGATCATTATCTTCCAAAACGTTATTAGTTAATGAGGTCATTAGAGACAACAAACTTGACGTCGTTGGTCTCGCCGAGACCTGGCTCAAACCAGACGATTTTTTTGCGCTAAATGAGGCATTTCCTCCTAACTATACCAATGCGCATGTTGCCCGTCCTCTTAAAAGGGGAGGGGTTGTCGCACTAATATACAATGAAAACTATAATTTTACACCTAACCTAAATAATAAATATAACTCGTTTGAGGTGCTCACTATGAGGTTTGTCACACCGCTGCCTCGCCACCTGGCTGTTATCTACCGCCCCCCTGGGCCCTATTCGGACTTCATCAGTCAATTCTCAGAGTTTGTTGCTGATCTAGTGACGCACGCCGACAATATAATCATAATGGGGGACTTTAATATCCATATGAATACCCCATCGGACCCTCCATGCGTGGCGCTCCAGACTATAATTGATAGCTGTGGTCTTACACAAATAATAAATGAACCCACGCATCGCAACGGTAATACGATAGATCTAGTGCTTGTCAGGGGTGTCACCACCTCTAAAGTTACGATACTCCCGTACACTAAAGTAATGTCCGATCATTACCTTATAAAATTCGAAGTTCTGACTCATTGTCAACAAACTAATAATAATAATAATAACTACTATAGCAGCCGCAACATTAATGCTGCCACAACGACGACTCTTACTGACCTACTGCCTTCGGTAATGGCACCATTCCCAAATTATGTGGGCTCTATTGATAACCTCACTAACAACTTTAACGACGCCCTGCGCGACACCATTGATAGTGTAGCACCGCTAAAGCTAAAAAGGGCCCCTAAAAGGCGTACCCCATGGTTTACAGAAGAAACTAAAGCCCAGAAATTATCATGTAGAAAGCTGGAACGCAAATGGCGTGCGACTAAACTTGAGGTTTTCCATCAAGCATGGAGTGATAGTTTAATAACTTATAAACGCATGCTTACCTCAGCTAAAGCTAAATATTACTCAAATCTCATCCACCTCAACAAAAATGATCCAAAATTTTTGTTTAGTACAGTAGCATCGCTAACCCAACAAGGGACTCCTCCTAGTAGCTCCACCCACTCAGCAGATGACTTTATGAATTTCTTTAATAAGAAAATTGAAGTCATTAGAAAAGAGATTAAAGACAATGCATCTCAGCTACAACTGGGTTCTATTAACACAGATACGACTGTATATACGACGGATACCGCCCTCCAAAATAGTTTCTCTCTCTTTGATGAAATAACATTGGAGGAATTGTCAAAATGTGTAAATGGGACAAAACAAACAACATGTTTACTTGACCCAATTTCTGGGAAACTTATCAAGGAGCTTTTTGTATTATTAGGTCCATCAGTGTTAAATATTTTAAACTTATCACTTTCCTCTGGCACTGTTCCCCTAGCATTCAAAAAAGCGGTTATTCATCCTCTACTCAAAAGACCTAACCTCGATCCTGACCTCATGGTAAACTACCGGCCGGTGTCCCACCTTCCGTTTATCTCGAAAATCCTCGAAAAAATTGTCGCACAGCAGCTAAATGAACACTTAGTGTCTAACAATCTCTGTGAACCTTTTCAATCCGGTTTCAGGGCAAATCACTCGACGGAGACAGCCCTCGCAAAAATGACTAATGATCTATTGCTAACGATGGATTCTGATGCGTCATCTATGTTGCTGCTTCTTGATCTTAGCGCCGCTTTCGATACTGTTGATCATAATATTTTATTAGAGCGTATCAAAACGCGTATTGGGATGTCAGACTTAGCCTTGTCTTGGTTTAACTCTTATCTTACTGACAGGATGCAGTGTGTCTCCCATAACAATGTGACCTCGGACTATGTTAAGGTAACGTGCGGAGTTCCCCAGGGTTCGGTTCTTGGCCCTGCACTCTTTAGTATTTACATGCTGCCGCTAGGTGACATCATACGCAAATACGGTGTTAGCTTTCACTGTTATGCTGATGACACCCAACTCTACATGGCCCTAAAGCTGACCAACACGCCGGATTGTAGTCAGCTGGAGGCGTGTCTTAATGAAATTAAACAATGGATGTCCGCTAACTTTTTGCAACTCAACGCTAAGAAAGCGGAAATGCTGATTATCGGTCCTGCTCAACACCGACATATATTTAATAATACCACCTTAACATTTGACAACCAAACAATTAAACAAGGCGACTCTGTAAAGAATCTGGGTATTATCTTCGACCCAACTCTCTCGTTTGAGTCACACATTAAGAGTGTTACTAAAACGGCCTTCTTTCATCTCCGTAATATCGCTAAAATCCGTTCCATTTTGTCCACAAGCGATGCTGAGATCATTATCCATGCGTTCGTTACATCTCGTCTCGATTACTGTAACGTTTTATTTTCGGGCCTCCCCATGTCTAGCATTAAAAGATTACAGATGGTACAAAATGCGGCTGCTAGACTTTTGACAAAAACAAGAAAGTTTGATCATATTACGCCTATACTGGCTCACTTGCACTGGCTTCCTGTGCACCTAAGATGCGACTTTAAGGTTTTACTACTTACGTATAAAATACTACACGGTCAAGCTCCTGCCTATCTTGCCGATTGTATTGTACCATATGTCCCGGCAAGAAATCTGCGTTCAAAGAACTCCGGCTTATTAGTGATTCCCAGAGCCCAAAAAAAGTCTGCGGGCTATAGAGCGTTTTCTATTCGGGCTCCAATACTATGGAATGCCCTCCCGGTAAAAGTTAGAGATGCTACCTCAGTAGAAGCATTTAAGTCCCATCTTAAAACTCATTTGTATACTCTAGCCTTTAAATAGACTCCCTTTTTAGACCAGTTGATCTGCCGTTTCTTTTCTTTTCTTTTCTACTCTGCTCCCAACCCGGGGTGGACCGCTAGCCTGTCCATCGGATAGGGACATCTCTACGCTGCTGACCCGTCTCCGCTCGGGATGGTTCCTGCTGGCCCCACTATGGACTGGACTTTCGCTGATGTGTTGGACTTTCACAATATTATGTCAGACCCACTCGACATCCATTGCTTTCGGTCTCCCCTAGAGGGGGGGGGTTACCCACATATGCGGTCCTCTCCAAGGTTTCTCATAGTCATTCACATTGACGTCCCACTGGGGTGAGTTTTCCTTGCCCGTATGTGGGCTCTGTACCGAGGATGTCGTTGTGGCTTGTACAGCCCTTTGAGACACTTGTGATTTAGGGCTATATAAATAAACATTTATTGATTGATTGATTGATGAAATCTTAACATTGAAACACATGCCAATACGGCCGGGTTAACTTATAAAGTGCAATTTTAAAATTCCCGCCACACTTCCGGTTGAAAAACTCCTTTGGATATGATTTATGCGCGTGACGTCACAAAATCCACGGAAGTGTTTGTACCCCATCGACCCGATACAAAAACCTATTGTTTTCTTCGACAAAATTCCACAGTATTCTGGACATCTGTGTTGGTGAATCTTTTGCAATTTGTTTAATGAACAATGGAGGCCGCAAAGAAGAACGTTGTAGGTGGGATCGATCGGTGTATTAGCGGCTAAGTACAATACTTACAGCAACACAACAAGGACTACTTACTACGCCTAGCCGATGCTTGCCGCCAAACCCACGGATGAAGTCCTTCGTCGCGCCGTCGATCGCTGGAACGCAGGTGAGCACGGCTGTTGATGGGAAGATGAGGGCTGGCTGGCGTAGGTGGAGCGCTAATGTTTTTATCATAGTTCTGTGAGGTCCGGTTGCTAAGTTGCTAAATTAGCCTTAGCGTCGTTAGCAACAGCATTGTTAAGCCTTACCAGGCTGAGAATTTTTAACCGTGTAGTTACATGTACATGGTTTGATAGTATTGTTGATCTTCTGTCTATCCTTCCAGTCAGGGGTTTATTTATTTTGTTTCTATCTTCATTTGAGAACGATGCTATCACGTTAGCTCACTGTGTCACCGATGTATTGTCGTGGAGATAAAAGTCACTTTAAATGTCCATTTCGCGTGCTCGACTCTCATTTTCAAGAGGATATAGTATCCGAGGTGGTTTGAAATACAAATCCGTGATCCACAATAGAAAAAGGAGAGTGTGTGGAATCCAATGAGCCAGCTTGTACCTAAGTTACGGTCAGAGCGAAAAAAGATACGTCCATCACTGCCTCTCTAGTCCTTCACTGTAACGTTCCTCATCTACGAATCTTTCATCCTCGCTCAAATTAATGGGGTAATTGTCGCTTTGTCGCTCCAAATCTCTCGCTCCATTGTAAACAACGGGGAATTGTGAGGAATACTAGCTCCTGTGACGTCACGCTACTTCCGGTACAGGCAAGGCTTTTTTTATCAGCGAGCAAAAGTTGCGAACTTTATCGTCGATTTTCTCTACTAAATCCTTTCAGCAAAAATATGGCAATATCGCGAAATGATCAAGTATGACACATAGAATGGATCTGCTATTCCCGTTTAAATAAAAAAAATTAATTTCAGTAGGCCTTTAAATTCAGATGGTAGCAATGTGTCCTTCCATGTTTTCATGATTGTTATAGGTCATCCATCCATCCATCCATCCATCCATCCATCCATCCATCCATCCATTTCTACCGCTTGTCCGTCGCGGGGGGTGCTGGAGCCTATCTCAGCTGCATTCAGGCGGAAGGCGGGGTACACCCTGGACAAGTCGCCACTTCATCGCAGGGCCAACACAGATAGACAGACAACATTCACACTCACATTCACACACTAGGGCCAATTTAGTGTTGCCAATCAACCTATCCCCAGGTGCATGTCCTTGGAGGTGGGAGGAAGCCAGAGTACCCGGAGGGAACCCACGCAGTCACAGGGAGAACATGCAAACTCCACACAGAAAGATTGAACCCAGGACCTTCTTATTGTGAGGCACACGCACTAACCCCTCTCCCACTGTGCTGCCCTGTGGTTCGTAAACGTTTTTTCACCAAGTGCCACCTCATAAAAACTTGGCGCTCCAAGTACCACCATAATGACCGACATTAAAATACAGTAGCGTAGTAGGCCCAAGTATTAATCAAAAACAAGGCAGAGGTGTTATTTAAGTATATTTAATAAATGTTTGGCTACTGTAACATTATGCAGAGTTTGAACAGTAACACTGTGTTTGAAATTAAGGAAACTAATAAGAAAATAGAACACTTTACTTTAATCGAGTGATTATTTTGCGTGCTACTAGATGGATGGGGTCGATCCTGGGCTCGGGATCTTTCTGTGTGGATTTTGCATGTTCTCCCCGTGACTGCGTGGGTTCCCTCCGGGAACTCCCACTTCCTCCCACCTCCAAAGACATGCACCTGGGGATAGGTTGACTGTGTTTGAAATTAAGGAAACTAATAAGAAAATAGAACACTTTACTTTAATCGAGTGATTATTTTGCGTGCTACTAGATGGATGGGTTCGATCCTGGGCTCGGGATCTTTCTGTGTGGATTTTGCATGTTCTCCCCGTGACTGCGTGGGTTCCCTCCGGGAACTCCCACTTCCTCCCACCTCCAAAGACATGCACCTGGGGATAGGTTGATTGGCAACACTAAATTGGCTCTAGTGTGTGAATGTGAGTGTGAATGTTGTCTGTCTATCTGTGTTGGCCCTGCGATGAGGTGGCGATTTGTCCAGGGTGTACCCCGCCTTCCGCCCGAATCCTACTGAGATAGGCTCCAGCACCCCCCGCAATTTCGAAAGGGACAAGCGGTAGAAAATGGATGGATTGATAGATGGAGTACCACAGTTTGAGAATCACTGGTATAGGTGCTAGACTGTCCATGGCTAAATTAAGGCCCTCAGCAGAATTTTATTTTGAGGCCCCCATTACAAAAAAAAGTCACATTTTATTTATGTGAAACGATTTTGATACTTTTTTTTTTTTAATGAAACTTCAAAACTTTAAAGGGGAACTGCACTTTTTGGGAATTTTGCCTATCGTTCACAATCATTATGAAATACATGACTACAGATTTTTTTCCCCCCTACATCGGAGCCAATGGGAGGTCCTCTATTCAGCCCATAAAACCCAATAAAAAAAAAACCCATCCAAAAACTACCAACAATACTCCATTTACATTTTGTGACTTGAATATTAACCAAGTATTAGTATTATGTAGGGCTGCAACTAACGATTAATTTGATAATCGATTAATCTGTCGATTATTACTTCGATAATAATAATAATAATAATCGGATAAAAGAGACAAACTACATTTCTATCCTTTCCAGTATTTTATTGAAAAAAACAAGCATACTGGCACCATGTTCTGGACATTGGGGGTGCAGCATACACCAATAATAACACAGAAATGTAACTCATCAGAACTGAATCGGATATTGTACACGTTTCTGTTGTGAATAATAAAGGATTAATTTTAGGCTGCCTCTGAATAATAGCATGAAATATTCCAGCACCTTCATAACGTTTAGTTATACTAAAGCGTCACTCAAATCTAAATAGATTTATATAGCTTTATCGGCCCGGCTACATTGATCCATTATGAAACCAACCTGAGATATTTCTGTCCGTTACGTTTATTTCGAAATTTGTAACCGTGCGTTTTCTCTCTCAAAACAGAGTCAAATGTGCCGGAGACACATTATCAGCCCCGCGTTGCAACAAAGGCATAACGTTAACGTTACTCACAAAAAAGCTGAACTCATGAATGCTTGTTGCCAATATGGACTTAAAAAGTTACGTACCATGAGTTCCCTTCAGCCATGGCTCCAACATGTTTCCTTTTGCAGGTGCTCCTGAAGCAATGTTGTACTTCCGTGCCATTTTGCAGGAAACGGTCTTCTTTGAAGTCTTTAAAGTGAAGTGTTCCCACACTTTTGACGACTTAGGTCGTACACTTTTCTCCATTGAAGCAATAACCTCAAGATGTTTCTCCGCTAAACTATCGGTAGTGTTTTCCTGCGCCATTTTTCAAATGTTTCCAGCAAAGGAGACGGCGTTGTCACGTGAGCTGCACATGACCACATCATTGGCTAGCTTACGCCACCTCATGAGACGTAGCCTCAGCGCCGCCCCGGCGCTGTTTTGTACTGTTTTTGTACTTATTTTGATTATTGTTTCTCAGCTGTTTATAAATGTTGCAGTTTATAAATAAAGGTTTATAAAAAAAAATAAAATAAAAAATAAAAAAGCCTCCGCGCATGCGCATAGCATAGTTCCAACGAATCGATGACTAAATTAATCGCCAACTATTTTAATAATCGATTTTAATCGATTTAATCGATTAGTTGTTGCAGCCCTAGTATTATGGTTATTACCGTATTTTTCGGACTATAAGTCGCAGTTTTTTTCATAGTTTGACCGGGGGTGCGACTTATACTCAGGAGCGACTAATGTGTGAAATTATTAACACATTACCGTAACATATCAAATAATATTATTTAGCTCATTCACGTAAGAAACTAGACGTATAAGATTTCATCGGATTTAGCGATTAGGAGTGACAGATTGTTTGGTAAACGTATAGCACGTTCTATATGTTATAGTTATTTGAATGACTCTTACCATAATATGTTAACATACCAGGCACGTTCTCAGTTGGTTATTTATGCGTCATATAACGTACACTTATTCAGCCTGTTGTTCACTGTTCTTTATTTATTTTAAATTGCCTTTCAAATGTCTATTCTTGGTGTTGGGTTTTATCAAATACATTTCCCCAAAAAATGCAACTTATACTCCAGTGCGACTTATATATGTTTTTTCCTTCTTTATTATGCATTTTCGGCCGGTGCGACTTATACTCCGGAGCCACTTATACTCCGAAAAATACGGTACAAGCGCTAACGCAGATAAACTATTTTCTACCTGTCGATCTACGACCCTATCCTCACCTATGATCATGAGCTCTGGGTTATGACCGAAAGGACGAAATGAGTTCCCTCCATCGGCCTTAGAGATGAGGTGAGAAGTTCTGTCACTCGGGAGGAGCTTAAAGTAAAGCCGCTGCTCCTCCACATAGAGAGAAGCCAGATGAGGTGGGTCAGGCATCTGGTCAGCATTCCCCTTGGACGCCTCCCTGGGGAGGTGTTTAGGGCACGCCCTATCAGTAAGAGGCAACAGGGAAGACCCAGGACATACCCCGGGAGGATCTGGACGAAGTGACTGGGCAGAGGGAAGTCTGGGCTTCTCTGCTTAGGCTGCTGCCCCCGAGCCCTGACCTTGGATAAGCAAAAGAATATGGGTGAAAGGATGGAATAATGTTTATCTAGAAACAATGTATTCATTTAAAGTGGTGATAATGCTCTGCCTTAGTTTGAACAGTGTTTGACTTGGAACACTCCCGCCTAATGCACTATTGTCCCCGTGTCAGTCAGTGAGTGTGCGTCTTCATAAGCAAAAAGAAAAGCCCATTAGCTAATGAGATGATAAAAAGAGTGACTGATTTATGCATGGTGCTGATTGATTTGAAAGGAGCCAATGTCAGGACCTTGGCTGTATGAGTGTCCGATTGAAAATGGATCTTGTTTTCTGCTTTTATCTTGCGAGTTTCTACTTGCTATCCTTTATGATGGTGCTGATTCACACCACATTACACTTACCACATGTATAGAATTGTTGGTACCCTCCTGTAAAAAAACCCAAAAACAATGGTCACTCTAATAAGTCAAACACTGACCAAAGTAATGATTTGAATAAAGGATTTTGCCAAAATGTATATCAAAAAGCCACACATCTTCTGAAAGACACATCTGGAGCTAGTCCCATAGTCTATGTTTACAGACACACACAGAGAAAATATTACTATACCTACTATAAAACATGGAGGATAATCGGCTATGTTCTGCTTTTAACACTAACGCACATACTTTAAAAACTCATTATTTTCCATGCGTTTTTGCCTGTCCATAGTCAAATGGCTGGTTAAAGAGGTTGAAGCGTTTCAAAAACTATTTTTTTCTGCATTATCACATTTGGCAGTGAATTTCTATTGTCCAATACCAAGCCCCAGGTTGATTGTCCTGTTGGTCCATTTAGCTTATGCTTTAAAGGCCTACTGAAACCCACTACTACCGACCACGCAGTCTGATAGTTTATATATCAATGATGAAATCTTAACATTGCACATACTTGCCAACCCTCCCGTTTTTAGCGGGAGAATCCCGGTATTCAGCGCCTCTCCCGACAACCTCCCGGCAGAGATTTTCTCCCGACAACCTCCCGGCAGAGATTTTCTCCCGACAAACTCCCGGTACTCAGCCGGAACTGGAGGGCACGCCCCCTCCAGCTCAATGCGGACCTGAGTGGGGACAAATATATATATATATATATATATAGCTAGAATTCACTGAAAGTCAAGTATTTCATACATATATATACATATATATATATGTATTATATATATATGAAATACTTGATTTGGTGAATTCTAGCTGTAAATATACTCTTCTCTTAACCACGCCCTTAGCCACGCCCCAACAACGCCCCGCCCCAACCACGCCCCCGACCACGCCCCCTCCCCCCACCTCCCGATATTGTAGGTCTCAAGGTTGGCAAGTATGACATTGCAACACATGCCGATACGGCCGGGTTAACTTATAAAGTGCAATTTTAAAATTCCCGCTAAACTTCCGGTTGAAAACGCCTTTGGATGATGACGTATGCGCGTGACGTAGCCAGTGAAACAGAAGTATTGGTAGCCCATTGAATACAATACAAATAGCTCTGTTTTCATCTCATAATTCCACAGTATTCTGGACATCTGTGTTGGTGAATCTTTTGCAATTAGTTTAATGAACAACGAAGAATGCAAAGAAGAAAGTTGTAGGTGGGATCGGTGTATTAGCGGCTGGCTCCAGCAACACAACCAGGAAGACTTTGACTCGGATAGCAGACGCGCTAGCCGACGCTAGCCACCGACCGCACGGATGATCGTGGTGAAGTCCTTCTTCCTTCCATCGATCGCTGGAACGCAGGTGAGCACGGGTGTTGATGAGCAGATGAGGGCTGGCTGGCGTAGGTGGAGCGCTAATGTTTTTATCATAGCTCTGTGAGGTCCCGTTATACTAAGTTAGCTTCAATGGCGTCGTTAGCAACCGCATTTTTAAGCTTCGCCAAGCTGGAAAGCATTAACTGTGTATTTACATGTTCATGGTTTAATAGTATTGTTGATTTTCTGTCTATCCTTCCAGTCAGGGATTTATGTATTTTGTTTCTATCTGCATTTGAGCCCGATGCTTTTACGTTAGCTCCCTAGCTAAGTTAGCTTCAATGGCGTCGTTAGCAACCGCATTTTTAAGCTTCGCCAGGCTGGAAAGCATTAACCGTGTATTTACATGTTCATGGTTTAATACTATTGTTGATTTTCTGTCTATCATTCCAGTCAGGGATTTATTTATTTAGTTTCTGTATGCAGTTAAGCACGATGCTATCACGTTAGCCACGTAGCTAAAGTGTTTCGTCGATGTATTGTCGTGGAGAAAAAAGTCACTGTGAATGTCCATTTCGCGTTCTCGACTCTCATTTTCAAGAGGATATAGTATCCGAGGTGGTTTAAAATACAAATCCGTGATCCGCAATAGAAAAAGGAGAGAGTGTGGAATCCAATGAGCCAGCTTATACCTAAGTTACGGTCAGAGCGAAAAAAGATATGTCTTGCACTGCATTCTAGTCCGTCACTCCAACGTTCCAGTATGCACTCTTTCATCCTCGCTCAAATTAATGGGGTAAACGTCGCTTTCTCGGTCCGAATCGCTCTAGCTGCATTGAAACAATAGGAAATTATGAGGAGGTGGTCAACTGACTACGTCACGCTACTTCCGGTACAGGCAAGGCTTTTTTTATCAGCGACCAAAAGTTGCGAACTTTATCGTCGTCGTTCTATACTAAATCCTTTCAGCAAAAATATGGCAATATCGCTTAATGATCAAGTATGACACATAGAATGGATCTGCTATCCCCGTTTAAATAAAAAAAATTCATTTCAGTAGGCCTTTAAATTATACATTAAAAAAACACTAAGACTATTCTTGCAAAAGCTTTTTTGCTCAACTTGATTCTGCTGTCTGGTCTAAGTTGTATCTCCTGTAAAATGTCACCTCAATGCGTGCCTACACTCAAAAAGAGAAAATATTGCAAGATTAGACAGATTTTTTACCTTAGGGATACTTCAAGAACTGGCTCACACTTACACACACTTACTAGAATGTCTCAAGCTTAAAAGGGATTGTTTTCCTTTCAAATGAATGGTCAATCTAGCAAAAAGAATGGTCACTCTTATCAATCTTAAAGTCACCTGTTGCGGTAATGCTGTGAATGTTGCCATTTTTGGGGATTTTACAATCATTTTGGTATTCAACCGTAGCTCCATACCTTGTACCATATTTGCAGTAGTGAAAACTGAGCTGCATGATAATGAGAGATGTATTATTTTGGTTACCTAATTTCACTGCATGTGAGGAATAGTTGCTGTGGCTGTGCTCAACTTGATTTCATACTGTATTAGTCAGTGACAAGAATCTTTTTCTCGTTCACTCCAAATACAATTTATTTCATGTTCAAAACGGCCTTTCATCTCTGAGTTCTAGGAAATTGATTCCTGCAGCTGTAAATACTTGGGATGTGGGTGAGGTCTGCAAAAAGAGTGTCTCAGCAGCAGTTGTGTTTGACAAATTATGTATCCATAGGACAGGAAACGAAGAATTGCATAAAAGATAGGTCGTTTTTATTCATGTTCTACATTTCTGCTTATCACTGTCTTTGTGTTGCTCACAGATTATGTAAAATGTGTCATCGACATTTAACTCCTACATATTGCCGTCGTTAAAATGCACTACTTCTTTATTATCAGCATTTGCAGCCAGATAACATATTTCACTACTCAGTAGGGTTGTACGGTATACCGGTATTAGTATAGTACCGCGATACTAATGAATCATATTCGGTAGTATACCGCCTCTAAAACGTATCGGCCCCCCACCCGTCGTCGTTGCGTCGTGTCTGCACACTCAGGAAGAGGTGCTTTAAGACATGGCTAGCTAGCTAGCTGCAAATGTCTGTTCGCAGTCAGCAGTATTGTATCAACTTCAATATCACTAATCCTTGTCTCCATGGAGACAAATCAAGTACGATTATTTCAAGTATCAACCCTGTAGGGCGGGTGATAGCTCTACATGCTTCACTTCACCTTCGGGTCCATGATAATGGTTGAGTAAAAACGTATCTATAGTTGACAAGGTCAACACAAGATTTCATTATGCCCAATCATTATTATTATTCTATTCTATTCTATTCTATTCTATTCTATTAACCATTAAGGCCAACATCTTAACTTTGAACACACTGATCACACGTGAATGAAGTCCATACTTAATCAACAGCCATACATGTCACACTAAGGGTGGCCGTATGAACAACTTTTTATTTTATTTAGCCTTTATTTAACCAGGTAATATCCCATTGAGATCAAAGGTCTCTTTTCCAAGGGAGACCTGGCCAAGAGGGCAGCAGCAAGGTTACATTAAAAAACAGTAAACAACACATAAAACATCACATTTACAACATTAAAACTTGCTCACATAACACATGTGCATACAGACAAGGTAGACTGCAATCCTCTCAGAAGCTTTAAACTCATTCAATGTAACAAGGGTTTGAAGTTTAATATTCGAATGTAGGTTATTCCAAGCCTTCGGTGCTGAAAACCTAAATGCTTTCTTGCCCAGTTCAGCAACGCCAACACTGTCATAAACATGTGCCATAAAATGAAACCTTGATAAACAACAATGACAAACACATATTGGGAGAATATTTGCACCGCAACACAACATAAACACTACAGAACAAATTCCCAAAATTCCCTGCAGCACCAACTCTTTTGGGACGCTACAATATAAACAAACGCCATTGGGGGATCGACACCTAACATCCATTGTAATGATACCAAGTACAATAGTGTATCTAGTCGATGATTACGTCGATATTTTTTGGCATCACAACATTGTTTTTTTAAAATGTATATTATGTTTATAAACTCAGGAAATTTGTACCTGAACTAGGGCTGGGCGATATATTGATATACGCGATATATCACGGTTTTGACTCTGTGCGATATAGAAAATGACTCTATCGCAGAGGTGGGACCAAGTCATTGCTTTGCAAGTCACAAGTAAGTCTCAAGTCTTTGCCCTCAAGTCTCGAGTCAAGTCCCGAGTCAAGACAGGCAAGTCCCGAGTCAAGTCCAAAGTCAAGACTAGAAAGTCTCAAGTCAAGTCCCAAGTCCTGCATTTTGAGTTTCGAGTCCTTTCAAGTCCTTTTAACCACAGACTAATATTTTTACACAGATTGTGTATGCTTTTAAAACGCTGTATTTATTTATTAAAACAAGTGCATTTGAAATTGCAGGAAAAAAAATGGTGCTGACATTGCAATTCATAATAGCACTATTAACAGTCATTTTAATAGTTTAAACTATTTTAAACATTTAACTCATTCCTTTACAGAATAAACACATTTGCAAAAACAAACATTAACATACTATTGGTTGTATTTTATGAAAATAACATTACCACAAAGTTGAGAAGGAGCAAAGATCTTCAATATTTGTATGTGAGAATCACAAAGAAATCTTCTGGGGGAGGATGACGCCCCTACAGGGGTTTGGTTTACAAACTTTCAGCCCCACCTAAAACAAAATTCACCAGCCGCCACTGATTATGATGCATTCTCATTTTAGGCAAAGTATAAGACAATACTTTCTTAACAGTATAATTGTAACCAGGAATAAGTCTTCAAGTAACAATATTCAAATACTAACATTGTTGGGTAAGACAGCATTTGGTTTTATTCTGAATCCAGTGAAACAGATTGGTGGTTTTAGCTGATATAAAGACTTTCAGGTGTTTATATATGTTTAAGTATTTGGCAGACGCTTTTATCCAAAGCGACATACATAAAAAATAGATATAAAACAATCACTGTAAACATTATCATTTAAGGGAAGAATGTAATACAAAATATCAATACAAAGTGTCAAGACAGAATAAACTCTCTGCTGCTGCAGCAACAGAGTTACAGTCTATAGGTCCCTAAAATATATAGATATCTAATGTATTCATACATTGTTTATGTAGGATATACGCATGTATATATAATCTAATCATATTGTTTCTTCAATTTAAAAATAGCTGACCGTTTTTTCCCCCCTTCTCTGGGATTATATTCCCAGTTTTGATCTCGGACGTCTGGTCATTTATAGCGTATAAGAATATTATATTACTGTTAAGCAAACTATGAATAATAAAAACGCCAAAACATGTGTCCGTTATCATAGCTAAACGTATGACAAAAAAAACGCGTGAAAATCAGTGGTATTCAGTGAGGTAAGATGAATTAAATTTGCTGACAGTTCATTGCTCCTGCCAAATGAATTGCACTGAGTGGAGCGGATCACCACTCCAAGATGGCGGCTCCGCGTCTCGTCTGCGCCAGTAGGCAGTAGCGCTCAATGCTGCGTACCCTTATAAGATGTCTATGGTTATAACGTTAGCAGTGAGTTTACAGCCTCACTGATTTAACTACACAGCAAATAAAAGTCATGTTACTTAGCCAATAAACGTTATCTTACATTCAAAACTTACCCTTCTTTGTGCAACTTCAAATGTCGAACGAAGTTGGAAGTTGTTGCGTCTCCGTCTGTAATATTCGAACTGCGTGATTTGCATACGGCAATTCGTTTTTTGTTGACCAAGTCGTAGTTTTTATACCCGAACGAAACCAACTTTGGCATAATTGTTTCTCACTGCCGCATTGTTTGACAACTCATGTTCGGTGGTTGTCCTGCAATTGGATTGGATGAGAGCTGTGGGATGAAAACAACGTAGATTTAATTTGATTGGCTGTTGTACTGGCAGCACACACGCTTATAGACAGACGTATAAAATGAAAGATACGGAGCGCTCCCAAATAACTTTTTAAGGTTTGGGTTTTGGGGAAAGTAGCAAGTCATGTCAAGTCAAAAGCCTCAAGTCCAAGTGAAGTCACAAGTCATTGATGTTAAAGTCTAAGTCGAGTTGCAAGTCTCTTTACATTTTGTCGAGTCTAAAGTCATCAAATTCATGACTCGAGTCTGACTCGAGTCCAAGTCATGTGACTCGAGTCCACACCTCTGCTATATCGTGATATTCGAGTATACGTTCTCACGCCGTTGATTTTAGCTGCTGGCATTACTCTACAGGCTCTCCTCGCTCTTTCCTGTGTCTCCTTCTCACAGACAGACAAGCGCACCTTCTTACACACGTCACATACTGTCACGTCATACGTCACATACGTATACGCCCTCGCGGAGCAAAGAGGTAGCAGCGTGGGTAACGTTAGCAGTGATGCTAGCGAAATGGTGCGAGCGGTAATACGAGAGAGAAGGTGCGAATCTGGTAACAAATGAAGGAATAATTAATTCCCCCAAAAAACAGCAGGGGGTCCATCGTCTGGCGGTGGTTTGGCTTCAAGTGGGAATATGTCGAACAGACAACCGTAATTTGTCAAGTGTGGGGCGAAAGCGTTGCTATAAAAAGTAGCATTACTGCTAATATGTAGCATCATTTGAAAAGTCACCTGCTAAAGATTGAAGAGTGCTTACTCCGCATCATCAAAATGCCGAGGCAAACATTTCTAGATCAACACCGTATGAAAAAATAGTAATTTTTTTAGTTGTGATTTCCTTCTCTGCCTGAAAGTTTTAAAGTAGCATATATTAATGCGGTATGAAGAATAATGTTTTAATGTAGACGCACAGAATCATCGTACTGCTGTGATTATATGCATCAAGTGTTCATTCAAGGCTAAGGCAAAATATCGACATATATATCGTGTATCGCGATATGGCCTTAAAATATTGCGATATTAAAAAAAAGGCCATATCGCCCAGCCCTACCCTGGACACATGAGGACTTTGAATATGACCAATGTATGATCCTGTAACGACTTGGTATCGGATTGATACCTAAATTTGTGGTATCATCCAAAACTAATGTAAAGCATCCAAACAACAGAAGAATAAGTGATTATCACATTTTAACAGAAGTGTGGATAGAACATGTTAAAAGAGAAAGTAAGCAGATTTTAGCAGTAAATGAACAAATAGATTAATAATTCATTTTCTACCACTTGTCCTTAATAATTTTGACAAAATAATAGAATGATAAATGACACAATATGTTACTGCATATGCCAGCAGCTAAATTAGGAGCCTTTGTTTGTTTAATTACTACTAAAAGACAAGTTGTCTAATATGTTCGCTATTTTATTTAAGGACAAACTTGCATTAAGAAACATATGTTTAATGTACCATAAGATTTTTTGTTAAAATAAAGCCAATAATGACATTGTTTGTGGTCCCCTTTATTTAGAAAAGTACCAAAAAGTACAGAAAGATTTTGGTACCGGTAAAATATTGGTATCGGGACAACACTACTACTCAGCCATGTCTCTGCTCCTCTCCCCCCTTTAGCTGCAAGTAGAGGTGGGAAAAGCGATATGCATCATGATCGAAACATGGACGATTTTGCCTAGCAGGCACAACAAAATTAAACAATGTAGGGAATTTGTTGAATTAGGTCCTGATGTTGAGCAACTCAAACATATCGTTGAAAAAACATGCTTTTAGACAACATTTAATCAACGTCGGGTTGTGACGTTGATTTGACCATTTAGTTTTGCTATTTTCCCAACCAAGAGTTTAAAACACAAATACAATGTTGAAACAACATGCTTTTTGAAGACATTTATTTTATGTCAGGTTGTGAAGTTGATTTGACTATTGAAATTTGGTCATTTCCCAACCAACAATGTGGATCCAACATTAGACATCAACGTTGTCTCAATTTACAAATACAACTATTTTGCAAACGTTGTTTCAAAGTCAGTTTTAAAAGGATGTGTATGCGTATCAGCGTCTTGTCCCTGCTGGGTGAATTGATGGACAAATATCCATACATAATGTAATACAGACGGTTCTAAAACACAGATTTGGACACATATAGAGAGAGGAAGAGAGGACAAACTAAGCTAGCTGCAGCGCTAAACTAGCTCAGATGTGAAGTAGTAAAACTAGAAAAGAATACATGGTTTGTACACTTCAACAGAAGTCTACTAGTCTAATAAGTCAGGAGATAGAATAATAACCACAGTGCGAGTGGGACAACACAGTCAACCATAGGTGTGAAGATAGTACATATAACACACCTCAGCTGCAAGTTTACGGAGACTAGGGACAAAGTGTCTGTGCATTCTGTGGTTTTAGTAGACGCGGAAATTAAATTCACAAGGATGCCTGTTCGCCATGTGTTGATGTTTGTTTATTTGATCATTTAGCAGGCTGCTACAGTTCTCATGAATCTAGTCTTTTTATGTATAATATTTAAGTATATGCGCTGTGTGCTAGGGCTGCACGATTAATAGATATCTAATCGAAATAGAGGTTTTAATTAGTGTGACAAATAACCGTCACCGGCATTTGAGTGACATACATGTTTGCCAATCAGAGTTGTTCAGCCTCGCGTCCTTTGTTTCCTGGCCAATCAAAAGTGTTTAAGGAAACAGCAAGTTTGTGTGCGTTGCAATGGAGGCAGCCAGTACGCTAATAACAAACACCACTTGTCCCTAGGAAAACGTTTTAATGGTGACTTGCCCTGGGCCGATAGTGTCAATAAGTCAATCAATTGAGCAATAAATGAAAATGAAGTCGAAATACTTTGCCGGCATCGATAATCTGCTATGTCCGTCTGTGTTTGTATTCCTATGCAAAAAGGGATAAAGAGAAAGAGGTCTCACTCTTTGCAGTGAGATGTGTCATGACCCTCTGACAGTTTTTGGACTTGTGTTGTTTTCCTCGGGTTTGGGGTTATTTTAGTTTTAGCGCTCTTATTCTTAGTTTCGACTTGCTGTGTCTTTGACACCTGTCACTTCTCCTCTGGGCTGAGTGCTGCCTCCCACACCTGTTCCTGGTTGTTGAACAGTCTCTCTTTATATACCAACACTATTCTTAGTTTGTAGCTTAGTTAGTGGTTTTCTGTAACCTCTGCGAGACTGCTTTGTATCTCCGTGTTTAACGTTTTGTGTGCACTTCCTAGCTGCACCATCTTTTGTTTTGGGTGCACTTCCAAGCTCCATTAGATTTAGTTTGTATATTAAATTACATCTTTACCTGCATTCCGCATGCTGTTCTCTTCATCTTGGGGGTCACACTGCAAGCCATGTTTCTTTCTCCTGACAGAAAGGAGGAGCCTTTATACATAGTATTGATAATTAGATATAGTAAGTGTATAGTCTTTGATACTATATAAATAAAGATGCATAAATAATGGATTTATAATTGAATCGTAACCCCTGCATTGTAATCGTAATCGAATTGTGAAATATTCCCACCTCGAGCTGTAATGAAATAACTGCTGCAAAGTACAGTCAAACCTATGTTTGCTGCCTCCTGTCTATGGCGGCCACTTGCCGATAATGGCTACAAACATTTTCTCTGCAGAGAAAAATAATGTTATAAAACTTGTCTATAGCGGGCCACAAGGTCAATGTGGCCAGGCGCTACTTATACTTTTTTTTTTTTTTACTCTCTAAAGCGGCCAGTAATATCAAAATTTGAAAGACTTTAAAGCCCCACTTAAGAACTTTCAGTGTTGGTTGATTTTAGTGGCACAAGTGGACCAAAGCGGTAGTATTCTGCCTGAAGGAAGTCATAAATTGTCAGAAACTACTGTCATGTACATACAATCTGACACGCTAATACCTCAATGATTCAGTATGACTTATATTTCCACAATACGAACTTGCATATTTTACTAAAATTTTATATTTGCGGTTTGCAGTCGTCAAATATATATATATTTTTTACAGTACTTTTGAGTTTGTTGTGTGGCTGGTCGTGTCAGTGTGGAACTGCAAACTATCAACCTGGTAGCTATTTATTGCTATCACACAAATTTCCAATAGCTAACATTAGCATTGTCATTTTGATTTGAGCATCGAAAATCACTTACTAGTTTAACAGGAACAGAGCCAAGGCAGCATCACATCAAAATTCCCTCCTCCTTTTTGAGCTCAATGTGGATCCAGGACTGTCCGTTTATCCGGATAGGCTCCCTTTTTCTTATTTTTGTCTCCTCAGGCAAAACTTTTCGTTCCTTTGGTTGTTTTGCAGCTTCTACCAGGCTGTGTTCCATTTTACCTGGGAAGTGGGAAGTCGTAGCTGGGAATGGCGTCACAGCCGTGTTGAGAGCGTTCCAGTTAAGAGTCGGGAATCAAGCTACTTTTGCACTTGCCTTGTCTAAATACAAACAACTTATGGGAAAATATGCACTCGTTCTGCAACCTTCACACACGGCAGATGAAGAGAAAACATAGATGCTTATTACTAACAATGTACAGAGTATATACCACATTAAATGATTGTAGTTTACACTACTGTGACGTTACCATTTATAAACGTGCAACAATACATTGTTTATGGCTGATTTACTGCTACAAAACCTAATCAGAAGTGGTAATTAAGGATTTTATAGAAGCACATATCATTGTTTACCTCCATAGCAGCCATCTTTGAGACAAACTCGGGGGTGGTGAGAATGCTGTGATTTTCTGAGTCCAAAATCCAACAACGAGGAGCGTTCCAGTTGAAATTCCGACGAGGAACTTGGAATTTCCGACTTCCCTGTTTAAATGGAGCACTTGCACATAGATGTTCGCATTGACTTCTGTCTTATTAACGAATGGGGAAAGGGAGTAGTTTTTTGTGTGGCAGGGTTCCTGCCACCCTCCTCAACGTAGCTAAGTGCTATTAAAGCGATACAGACCCTCTCAGGCCATGACAGAGGTGTCATTCAACTATTTGTAAGTTGCTGTATCCTCCCAAAAGTTATGAAAATATTTTATGAAGGTTTAAAAGTTACTTAGTGCTGCTTTAATAAAGACACAAACGTACTGTTTTTAGTAATTGCAAAGACATGGAAATTAAGTTGTGGGACTAATTAGGATTTGCTTTTTTCTACTCCTTTTAGTCATGTTGAATTGTTCAAGTCTTCTTGTAAGTTTCGTTGAGCATGTTTGAAAATAAACTACAGCAGTGGTGTTTCAGGTAAGGGGTCACACTGACTGGGAACTGGCCTGTAGTTTTGCTAATGCTAACGTAATAATAATAATGGAATCTCCTGTCGGTGCGACTGATGAGTAGGCAGACAAGTCATTTGCTGAGGTGGGTCCTCATGTGAGAGTGAAGACCAATTTGCGATGCACACAATCGACCACAGCTGCTACAAGGGAAGGAACCCAAAGTGGAACTCTGTTTCCTTCTCTCCTTCTTTTGACTGAATGTTGATTGCTCAGTTGGTTCCAAAATCCTTTATGCCTTGTGCACACTGGTGCTTCCAAAGAGCTCTGTCGTGGGCTGTTGCTTCCCAAGAGCTCACAGTGAAGTTACATTTCTTAAGGTTTGCCTACAGAGTGTCTTTGTACCTCTTGAGAGGTCTTCCCTGACCGCGATGCCCCTGCTTCACCTGTCCATATAGTAGCATCTTTGGAATCCTGTTGTCTTCTATGCGGATAATATGTCCTGTCCATCTCAATTGGCACTTGACGATCAAACACTCAATGATGGGGAGGCCACACTTTTCCAGAACCTGGAGGTTAGACACTCTGTCTTGCCACTTGATGTTGCAGATCCCCCGCAGACAACACTGGTGAAACTGCTCCAGCAGTTTGATTTGTCGGCGATAGGTGGTCCATGTCTCACAACAATAGAGGAGTACGCTTAGCACCACGGCTCTGTACACGGCAATCTTGGTGGAGAGACTGATGCCGCGAACTCGCCAGAGTCTCTTTGTCTCTTTGTCTCTTTGCCTTTCTAATGCGCTGCACCATCTCAGCGTCCAGGGATCCGTTGCTCGTAATGGTGCTACCCAGGTAGCAGAACTTTTCTACGGTCTTGGTCTCTGTATTGTTGATGATGATGTTGTGGTGCATTGGCAGCCTGTAACGGTGAGAGCTGAACCATGGCTTCAGTCTTTCCAAAACTGATTGTCAGTCCGAATCGCTTGCAGGCAGCTGCAAAGTGATCCGTCAAGAGCTGTATGTCTTCGTAGGAGTGTGCAACCAGTGCACAGTCATCCGCAACACTTTGGTTTTGGCCTGAAGTCTTTGTAGGTTGAAGAGTTTCCCATCAGTGCGGAACTGAATGTACTGACTTCTGATGTACAACTTAAGACTACAAGCAAGTATTTAACGGATTTAAGATGTCTGTTAAATAGTATTTAAAAACAGTATTCCTTGACTATACATTTGTATTACCATTTAACTTAAATGTGGGGATGTGAATATTACAACAATTCATGATACAATTTGAATCAGATTTTTGGGGTGATGTTCAATTCAGAATCGATTCTCGATTCAACACGATTTTCGATTTGAACCGATTCTGGCAATATATTATCTGTTATATAAATTAGAATAAAACCTTTTCAAAACTGGTTCCAGGTTAAAAAAGCTACTCCTCAAGAGCAGAGTGCAAGCACGAAGTTAGCTCTTTAAACGTCTGTTCAAATAAAAAAAACATATGAAAATGTTTAATTGTTTCGGAATCGTAATACATAAGAATTACGATTCGGATGTGAATCGATTTTTTTTCAGGCACTCCTACTAAAATGGTATTATAGGTTTTTTTAAGTTAGCATATTGTAGATTTGAGTTGTCTAAACTATTAAAATTAGATTGTATCATGTTAAACATTACACTTAATTTCAATATGTCTATTAGAGTTGTGTGTAGACACTTCAAAGTGATAGAGAAATGTTCAACTTAAAAGTATTTGCTTCTTACACAATCCTCATTCACACAGTTTTTCTCCCCTCTGCGCACGGCTGCCGACATCACTTTTGATAACCCTTGTCACATGAGGATTAAGGGATGACCTATGAAAGCAGTGGATTGATGATTTACATTGGGGACAAGTCAAGGGCTAAGAACTGCATTATCCTCTCCGTCTCTTCTAACTTCTGTTTGTTCGACTGTGCTGTGAGAAGATGTGACGTGAGCAAGAAGACACAAACACTATCAACATCAGATGTATGTGTGCCCCTCAGACTTTTAATCAGATTGTTCTGATGGAGAGTAGGAGCTACAAAGTCAGAATGATGGCACAGAGACACCAAATAATTCCACCTGAAAAGTTAAAAAAATTGGTCTCCTCAGTTCCCAAATGTTTACTGAGTGTTGTTAGAAGGAAAGGCCATGTAACACAGTGGTAAAAATGCCCCTGTTCCAACTTTTTTGCAATGTGCTGCTGCCATTAAATTCTAAATTAATGATTTTTTGCAAAAAAAATGGAGTTTCTCAGTTTGAACATTAAATATCTTGTCTTTGCAGTCTATTCAATTGAATATAAGTTGAAAAGGATTTGCAAATCATTATATTCTGTTTTTATTCATGAATTATACAATGTGTCAACTTCACTGGTTTTGGGTTTTGTACTTGGATGCTTGGTCACCTACTAAAATGAACCTAAAATAGTTTATTTCATTTAACTTACATTAGTTGAACTTAAACACGATTTAAACGCCACACAGAGATGGCTAAAGTGTCTCTGAACCCAGAACCATGGACCTGGGTGGCAGCCATGCTAACCACTCCTGACACCGTGCAGCCAACCAACAAGATGATATATTGAAGTCCTTGACAGGAGGTCAAGTCATCTGGGACATACCTTGTTGGGAAAACATTGTCTTTGATAGAGCAGTTTTATTAGATCACATTAGAATGTTGTCACTGGTTCTTTGTTTCTAGTATTTCAATAGACCACTTCCTTTCTTTTCTTCCCTCAAAATGTTTCAAAAAAGGGTCTTATTCCATTTGGGTTGGCAGAGAGCATCTATTTTGGTCTGTTAGGCGTTTAATCACAGCTGAGGACTGACAGGACAAAGTGATAGTTTGATGTTTTGATCGTTATACAGAGTATAGAGAACGACAAAGAACATTTTGGGAAAAAGAAGTACAAAGATAAAGTACATGGTAGTGGGAAGACAAGTAAGACTATCAGGTTTCCCCAGGATTTATTTCACAGCTATAAGTAAAGGCACAATATGTGGACATTCTGGGCTAGCATCATTAAATTGCAAAGCCCATTTAATTTACTACCAAATTTGTTTTCCAAGTGACCTATAGTAGGATTTTTTTTTCAAGAGGCAGCAGATGGACATTCTTGCAGTTATAATACCATCATATTTGGCATATCTGGCATTGTTTTGCAGAAAAATACCTCACATTTTAAGAAGTTTTTTTGTGAACTGTAGACCAGTGTAATAATCAAGCTCTTTATATGCACAGTCATTTATAATCATTATCAAAATTTTTTACCAGGTAAATGCATCTCTTTTTAAAAAGAGTCTCAGTCAAGAGGATAGTGTTATTTTTGTATTTTCGGCTAAAATACTTTTATCAGAGAAATAACACTGCTGATACCAAATGTTTTGATGACAGTAACAGTAAGAATGTGCTTGTCTGGAGTGGAGGCAACATGTCTGCGGAGTGGATGTACTTCAATATATACAAGAATGACTCACGGACAGCAGTCTGCAAAAAGTGGACACATCAAGAGGGAGCTCTTCTGCAAAGACGTTCTACGCGTCAGGTTTAATCACCTGAAATCCAGGCCTTTAGATCACCATTCTGGTTATGTGAACAACACCGCACAGAAAAGGAAAGTACCCCTAGGCAAGTCGACTGTCATCTGTGGTGCCATTCAGTATTTACTGAGCCTCAACATTAGTATGTTTTATTGTATGTGGATGAACTACCATTGGTAAATTAATATTTTCTTAATTTTGTTATTGTTTTATTCTTAGAAGGGTAAATATGAATTTAGTACACAGTCATAGCCATAAATGCAAAAGTAATAATTGGCCAGATCATTTATTTAGGTATTTGAATTTTCAGCTAAGGTTTCCTCATTTTCGGTTTTCGGTTTTGGTTAAGAATTTCAATTTCAGTGCATCCCTATTTTTTTTTCCAATATATTGAATAACATTTTTGTCAGCCCCAGGAAAAAGCTGGCGTTCTTGGGTTGTCACTCAAAGCGGTTTCGTACACATGCACATGCCTGGACCTGGCTGAGGACCTGCGTCTTTTTCATGAAGTTCAAATCACATGCCTTAGTTACTGTGGCCTGCGGTTTATATTTTGCCAATTTTAAATTGGCAATAACATTTGTCACCAGCAAATTAATTTGTCGATACAAGGTGACATAGTTGCTGATGTTTTTTTCCGTGTTTTTCCGGACAGAAACGAACGTGCGCGATTCAGCACAACTAATAAATGACTGCGACAACATGGCGAGTGAAACTCAACATGACAAACAAGCAAATAACTTACCCGGTTTGCAAAACTGAACTTGATTATCAAGCGTAGGCTTGTCGGACATCTGATGGATACAGTCACCAGCTCTCTGTAAGATAGTTAGCTTGTAATCTAGCTATCTTACAACATAGCGACAGACTTGTGTGAAAATAGCTTTACCTATCATTTTAGCCTAAGTCTGCCAGCTAAACTTTGTCTATATACCTTAAACACATCATCATCATCACAATATGTTCTTTTATTTTTGAAGAAGCTCGGTAGATTTTGTGTTTTATTGTTATTGCTGCTATCCAACTGTTCTTTGTTTACATCAAATGTATTCTTTGTATTTATCCACACTTTATCGGTCCTTGCTTTTACAGTCGTGGTCAAAAATGTACATACACTTGTAAAGAACATAATGCCATGGCTGTCTTGAGTTTCCAACAATTTCTACAACTCTTATTTTTTGTGATAGAGTGATTGGAACACATACTTGTTGGTCACAAAAAACATTCATGAAGTTTGGTTCTTTTATGAATTTATTATGGGTCTACTGAAAATGTGACCAAATCTGCTGGGTCAAAAGTATACATACAGCAATTTTAATATTTGGTTACATGTCCCTTGGCAAGTTTCACTGCAATAAGGAGCTTTTGGTAGCCATCCACAAGCTTCTGGCAAGCTTCTGGTTGAATTTTTGACCACTCCTCTTGACAAAATTGGTGCAGTTCAGCTAAATGTGTTGGTTTTCTGACATGGACTTGTTTCTTCAGCCTTGTCCACACGTTTAAGTCAGGACTCTGGGGAAGGCCATTCTAAAACCTTAATTGTAGCCTGATTTAGCCATTCCTTTACCGCTTTTGACATCTGTTTGGGGTCATTGCCCTGTTGGAACACCCAACTGCGCCCAAGACCCAACCTCCGGGCTAATGATTGTAGGTTGTCCTGAAGAATTTGGAGGTAATCCTCCTTTTTCATTGTCCCATTTACTCTCTGTAAAGCACCAGTTCCATTGGCAGCAAAACAGACCCAGAGCATAATACCACCACCACCATGCTTGACGGTAGGGGTTGGTGTTCCTGGGATTAATGGCCTCACCTTTTCTCCTCCAAACATATTGCTGGTTATTGTGGCCAAACAACTCAATTTTTGTTTCAACTGACATCAAATGGACAAAGATAAGACCTTCTGGAGAAAAGTTCTGTGGTCAGATGACCACAGAACTGTGGTCACCTAAATCTTAATGATCAACATGGCAGTTTTCCGTTGGTTAAAATCTTTAAATGTCGCTTTCGATAATTTTTCGTTGACCCGCCCAGCCCTACTTTTTACTTAGCATATGGCTAAAAATATTTTAAGCCGATAGTTAAATTATGCTTCATATTGTGATTTTGACAACTATTCTAAAATCGTTGAGGACTATTCTAAAATAGTCAATGACTAGTCGACTACCAAAATAGTAGTTAGTTGCAACCCCAGCACAGAACAGTCGTCTCCTGAAGGTAAAGAGAACATTTAAAAACACCCTAACTATAAAAATATTGCAACTAATTGTGATTTGAAAAAATCGACCCATTGTAAGGCAGTTTACATCCATGAAATTAGTTGTTAAAATGTTTTGGGGTGAACACATTGGAAGGAAGCAGCGCTGATTCTTCAGCCAGGTCCTGAACAAACACCCATTTGTCATGTCAGGTATTTCATTAGTGACAGATGCTACAGTATAACCTTGGGTATGTTTGATGAATGGACCCTATAGTTTTTTTTAGCTTTTGAGTCTTAATCATGAATGGACAGTAACAAAATTAACAGGTAAACAGGACATTGTAAAATGATGTTATGGAATAATGTTTTATTTTCAATGACAGTGTATGAAGACAGACAGAGGAGAGTTGCCCTGACCTCAAAATGAATGTATGTCAATAGAGCTTGTTGGGTATTTTATGATCCATCCAAAATGTCATAGAATTATGAGACTGAAGGCAGTATGATATGAATATTAATAAGAATTTGAAAGGTTCATTGCTGTAGTTGTCTAGTCTGTTGCAATTTGACAGACAGAATTTAGATTTTATGAAAGAAGAAAGGTGAGTTATGAGACAATATATTCAAACGTTGTATTTTATTATTTTGGCATGTGTTATGCCTCTGATTGACGGGTGAGCGGTCTTTGTCTCTCTATGGTGTCTTGCTCGGTGTGTCGCATGGTTAGCTTTTCCACGATAATGTTACTTAAAATAAATACTTTATTTGCTGCCATGGAGGTGAGGATTAGTTGAATGGAATCAACTTAGCACTATGGATGGAGAGACATTAACTGCACCCGCTCCGTTGCATTGACGACACATTCGTTGCTGCCTGTTGCAGTTCATTGCTCTCAATGTTGCAGGACATTATCATTAAAATCTCTTATCGTAGGCCTCATTTTTAGTGGTTCTGATGTACATCGTTGTATTACACAGCCTTACTGTAATGGTATGTTATTCAGATTAAAACAAAGCATATGGCGTCATTGTCAGTCTGGGATTTTATTATTAAAGGCCTACTGAAACCCACTACTGCCGACCACGCAGTCTGATAGTTTATACATCAATGATGAAATCTTAACATTGCAACACATGCCAATACGGCCGGGTTAGATTACTAAATTGCAATTTTAAATTTCGCGCAAAATATCCTGCTGAAAACGTCTCGGTATGATGACGCCTGCGCGTGACGTCACAGCTATTAAGTCGTCTGTTTCATCGCAAAATTCCACAGTATTCTGGACATCTGTGTTGGTGAATCTTTTGCAATTTGTTCAATGAACAATGGAGACAGCAAAGAAGAAAGCTGTAGGTGGGAAGCGGTGTATTTCGGCCGGCTGCAGCAACACAAACACGTAGCCGATGTTTCATTGTTTACATTCCCGAAAGGTGACAGTCAAGCTTTACCATTGGCCTGTGGAGAACTGGGACAACAGAGACTCTTACCAGGAGGACTTTGAGTTGGATACACAGACGCGGTACCGTGAGTACGTACGCAGCTGCGGCTTCCAAACATTTGATCGCTTGCCCGTACGTGCGTGCCGCTATGTGCATGTCACGTACAGTACGTAACTTTGGGGACTTTGGAGAAATATATGTGCTGTAGGAACTTTGGGGAGGTGAACGGTACTTTTGGCTGTGGTATTGAGTGTGTTGTGCGGGTGTTTGAGTTGTATTGGCGGGTTATATGGACAGGAGGGGGGAGGTGTTTGTTATGCGGGATTAATTTGTGGCATCTTAAATATAAGCCTGGTTGTGTTGTGGCTAACAGAGTATATATATGTCTTGTGTTTATTTGCTGTTTTAATCATTTCCAGCTGAATATCAGGTCCCACCCGCCTCTCACAGCATCTTCCCTATCTGAATCGCTTCCACTGCCCTCTAGTCCTTCACTCTCACTTTCCTCATCCACAAATCTTTCATCCTCGCTCAAATTAATGGGGAAATCGTCGCTTTCTCGGTCCGAATCGCTCTCGCTGCTGGTGGCCATAATTGTAAACAATATGCAGAAGTGAGGAGCTCCACAACCGGTGACGTCACGCGCATATCGTCTGCTACTTCCGGTACAGGCAAGGCTTTTTTATCAGCGACCAAACGTTGCGAACTTTATCGTCGATGTTCTCTACTAAATCCTTTCAGCAAAAATATGGCAATATCGCGAAATGATCAAGTATGACACATAGAATGGACCTGCTATCCCCGTTTAAATAAGAAAATCGTATTTCAGTAGGCTTTTAAGAACCTGTGCATCCCTGTGCAGAGTTTTTATGTTCTCCCTGTGTCGTTTTATTTTCAGGGATGTTTTGGTAATTTGAGGCACATAATGTGATACAAATGATTTTAGATACATGCACATGTCCTGCCGTACTCATGCACACCTCAATGACATTTTGTGGACATGCTGAACACTGAGCACCTTAATGGGAAAAAAGAACAACTGTGTAAGAAGATGGGGTCAAATGTCACCCACTATTGTTCAAACCCACACAGTCTGTTGTCAATTCCATCTGAAGTACCTACCTACCTACCTACCTCTTAAGTACCTGTCGGCCATCTTGGTGATCATAAACATTGATAGTCTTTAGGTTTTTCTAACTGCCCACACGGTAACATTTGTTACATTTTGCTGCCAGGTTGAAAAAAATCATTGCATTCACAAGAGGTCATCTCAACAAGTCACATCCAGACAGTAGTAGGAACTGGGTGAGAATGATTTGATACAATGCCTCACCACAAGTGGCACTGTAAGCACCATAAACACCAAGGAGAAAGCCGCGACACAAAAATAATAACAAAAAGACGTGCATAGCGGACGCGCCCAATTTTCTTTTTGTATGGACAGATGATGAAATTGACAAAGACAGAGCCATCCATCCATTTCCTACCGCTTGTCCCGTTCAGGGGCGCGGGGGGTGCTGGAGCCTATATCAGCTGCATTCGGGTGGAAGGCGGGGTACACCCTGGACAAGTCACCACCTCATCACAGGGCCAACACAGATAGACAGACAACATTCAAACTCACGCAGTCACGGGGAGAACATGCAAACTCCACACAGAAAGTTCCCGAGCCCAGGATTGAACCCAGGACCTTCGTATTGTGAGGCACACGCACTAACCCCTGATCCACCGTGCTGCCCCAGACAGAGCCACTTTAAGTTAAATTAAAGTTAAATTCCCAACGATAGTCACACACACACTAGGTGTGGTGAAATTATCCTCTGCATTCGACCCATCCCCATGGTCAACCCCTGGGAGGTGAGGGGAGCAGTGAGCAGCAGCGGTGGCCGCGCTCGGGAATCATTTTGGGGATTTAACCCCCAATTCCAACCCTTGATGCTGAGTGCCAATCAGGGAGGCAACGGGTTGAACTCACGACCTTCCAGTCTCAGGCCAGACACTCTAACCACAAGGCCACTGAGCATGTCTCCATGTGCCAATAGTGACATCACATAAGTCCATGGCCACACACATTTGGACCAAATATGTTTCAAACTCTGTGAGGACATTAAGATTGGATCGGCAACTGGCAACCACCGCCATCGATCGGTGTAGCAGGGATATGACAGATGATCTCGCTTCCTTCTCCAGCTTTCTTTGAATTCTTTCACTTCAGCTGAAGTTTGCTCCTTGGAGAGGTCAACTAACGCAGAAATGTGCTTATGATAGATTTGATCATACTTTCATCTTGACTAGCTAACTGCTATGAGATATTTTTCATGCCACATCATAGCTAGCACAGTGTAACTTTCAGTGTGTTAAATAACGATGCACAATCTTTGTGTTGGTGTGTTGTTCATACTTTATTTACTAACATAATGTTTGCCATAGGGCTGGGCGATATGGCCTTTTATTAATATCTCAATATTTTTAGGCCATGTCACGATACACGATATATATCTCGATATTTTGCCTTGTGGGATACCACAACTAAGTCAATTTACCAAAACTGTATTTATTAAACAGTTATTAAGCAGTGGCACACACATTCATGTCATTTCCAAAACAGAAAGTGCAAGATTGTCAGAGACATTTTAAAACAAGCTATGAGTGCACTTTTGTGCATTATGTCACTAAGATGACTTATCAAAACAACACTAAATTAAATTAAAGTGCACTTTTTGTACAGAACGCCAATACAATAGTTTAAAACAAAGTGCACTTTTGTGCATGATGTCACACAAGATATTTCAATAACTGTCAAATAAAAATGAGCTGCATAATAGGAAATCAAAGAGTGTATGTCCTTCACTATGTGGTAGGTTACTACGGACGTTATCTCCTTCTGTTGTTGACTATTTTTTTCATACGTGTTGATGTGGAAATGGTTGCTTGGGCATTTTGTTGGTGTGGCACCGAACAGAGATGTTGACATGCGGACTTTCAAGCACTCTTCATTCTGGAGCGGGTGACTTTTCAAATGATGCTACAAATTAGCAGTGGTGCTACTTTTTGTAGCAACGCTTTTGCCGCATAATTGTGCAACATCTTCCCGCTTGAAGCCAAACCACCGCCCGACGATGGACTCCCTGCTGTTTTTCTTGGGAATTAATTCTTCCTTCATTTGTTACCAGATTCGCACCTTCTTTCTCTCGTATTACCACTCGCACCACTCCGCTAGCATCACAGCTAACGTTACCATCCCGCTACCTCTCTGCTCGGCGAGAGCGTATGACGTTGCACGCATGACAGTATGTGACGTATGTATGAAGGTGCGCTTGTTTTATGTCTCTGTGAGAAGGAGAGTCAAGAAAGAGTGAGAAGAGCCTGCAGTCTAATGCCCGCAGCTAAAAGCAACTGCGTGAGAACGTATACTCGAATATCACGATATAGTAATTTTCTATATCGCACAGAGACAAACCCGCGATATATCGAGTATAATTATATTATATATAATTATATATTATATTTCCATTAAGTGATGCTACATTCTAACATTGTTTACATTGTTTATGTACAAAACCCTATAGATTGTAAATAAAAACAGAATACAATGATTTGCAAATCCTTTTCAACGTACAGTATATTCAATTGAATAGACTGCAAAGACAAGATATTTTATTGTTCAAACTGAGAAACGTAATTTTTTTGCAAATAATCATTAACTTAGAATTTAATGGCAGCAATACATTGCAAAAGAGTTGGCACTGGGGCATTTTTACCACTGTGTTACATGGCCTTTCCTTTTAACAACACTCAGTAAACGTTTGGGAACTGAAGAGACCAATTTTTTAAGCTTTTCAGGTGGAATTATTTGTCTACAGTGTGTCTACAGTGTGTCTTCAATGTTTAACCAGTGGAAGCAATTGTTGTTTTTCAAAAAACTTTATTTTAACAAACATGGCATTTGTAATACAGGAAGCTATCGTTTGTGTTTTTTGTCAGATGCTAAAATTTTGTTTTAATGCTATAACTGAAATGAAATGGAATTAAATGAATGAATGTATCTGCCAATTTGGAGGATTATATAAGATCAAATACATCCTAAACTGGACTTCAAGACAAAATTGAAGTGATTATTAAAGATGTTTTCATGGAAGATAGATAGTTCTACTTCAAATACAAGTACAGAATGGTAGGAAACAATCCAAATATTGTAGGTATTTTATCAACACAAATGGGACCTAAAAGATAACAATGTTATTAAAAAATGTTTGGTCCCATTTATTGTATTTTATTACTGTAATTTATGAATGTGAATTACTCCCTGCTTTTTAGTTATTTTAATGTCCAACCTGTATTACCAATAATTACAAGATATGAATTTAAGTTAAAGAAAAGAAAATAACTCCAAAGGCATCTATGCCTCAGCTGGTGTAAAGGTCACTGCACTTCACTGGTTTATAGATTACTTTATTTTGTATTGTTTGATACTGCATGTGTATTGTTTTGTGACTCTTATCCAATCAAATAAAATAAGGAAATGGTTGTAGTTAGAGATGCACAATAATGGAAACCGATAATCGAAATGTCCTTTTTCAGCCAATAACGTTAAGTGATATTTATGTCAATCAATCAGTCAATCAAAGTTGATTTATATAGCTCTAAATCACAATTGTCTTAAAGGGCTGCACAAGCCACAACGACATCCTCAGCTCAGATCCCACATCAGGGCAAGAAACAACTCAACCCAATGGGATACAATGTGAAAACTTGGAGGGGACCGCAGATGTGGGGACTCCCCAAACCCCTGGGGGCCCGGTACAATGGACGTCGAGTGGATCTAGTTAATAGTGTCAGAGTCCAGTGTATATATTTACACTAGATTTCATCAGAAGAAATTAATTTAACAGTTCACACATGCTCAAAATGTGTTAACTCTATACCAAAGAATATATGGGTCTACAGGATAACGTCCACTGATATTTTGAACTATAATTTGAGTACAAATACACTTCCTTCTATAATTCAGACCCATGCAAACAATTAATCATTGCGTAGGGTAAAAATAAGTTATGATTTTTTTTTATGTTAAGTTTTCAGTTATTTCATTGATAGCATCTAAAATATTTAAAAAAATCTGATTTCAAAAAATTAAAAACATTTTAAGATTTGTCCAAAGATTCTGCCTTGCAGTTAGCGACAGCATCTTAACAAGTGGAGTCACACCTCTTGTTGATTGACACAACTAAAATAAATACAATCGTTTTTTCCCCTGACAGTAATAAAATAGTTCAGTTAGAAAGCCAACATTCAATTGTAGAAATCAGGGTTAAAATACTGCATTTTTTCAATCATAAAAGGTAACTAAGAGTTACCTGTGACTCTAATGGAACCGTGAAGTGCACCATAAACATCATTTTGACGTCAAAGTGCTTTCCCCCCTAAGGTTTTTTTCTCAAGCTGTTGCCTCTTATTAAACACTTTCTCATTAGTCTTGTGGCTTTACGTTTGCTGCGGTCGCATTCAAGCGAAGTCTCGGTTTAGCAGCACGGGCAGTTTTGTACTGCTTTCATTAATCTTTACAATGGTGAATTTTTGGGTGACTTATTTAGATTTGTTGAATTGAAGCTTGTCTTTTTTCTTTCCGCTGGAAAATAAAAACTTCTTCCTGCAGAAGTCCCACACAATTGGCACCCTGTTTGTTTACAATTTGCTCAGAGGGAGTTCACGACAGGCTGACAGAATGGACGTAGGAGAAAAGGTGTTCTTTCTCACCCTAACCCACCCACAACACAGTTTGGGAAATATCGCCTCATTGGAAAGTTGTTTTTTTTATCGGTTATCGGGCCGATATTTATTTGTTCAATATTTATCGTGCACACCTAAAATGTAGTCCTGCACTGTGCTACGACGACACATCACACTTCTAATCTGTCTTTATCAATCCAAAAGATTGACTGCTCAATCTTCAGACATGTCATTTTAGCTTTGCAAATATCACAGTTGATATGGTTTTTCTTTGTCGTAAATATTGTAACTTTTCATACAATTTTCGTCTTTTCTTATTCTTTCCTCTGATTTATTCTCTGCATTTTACCAGTGGTGATTGCTCTAAGATTGCAAGGGAAGCTCTGCTTTTTCTAAAATATCAAAAATAAATAGTACTAATTAGGGATGTCCAATAATATCGGAACGCCGATATTATCGGCCGATAAATGCTTTAAGAAGTAATATCGGAAATTATCGGTATCGGTTTGAAGATTATCGGTATCGGTTTCCAAAAGTAAAATTTGTGACTTTCTAAAACGCCGCTGTGTACACGGACGCAGGAAGATGTACAGAGCGCTATTTAATCCTTGAAAGCGCTGCCTTTGCGTACTGCCCCAGTCACATAATATCTACGACTTGACACACGCACTAGCGAATGCAAGCATACTTGATCAACAGCCATACACTTCACACTGAGGGTAACCGTATAAACAACTTTAACACTGTTACAAATATGCGCCACACTGTGAACCCACACCAAACAAGAATGACAAACACATTTCGGGAGAACATCCGCACCGTAACACAACATAAACACAACAGAACAAATACCCAGAACCCCTTGCAGATGCTTGTTTTCATTCAGAAAAATCTACCTCTCACACGTGATGACAAGGAGAAAAATAATTAGCCCACTCTTTGAGCTTCATCTGTTGCTGGACTGAGTGAAGCTGTTTTACTTATGTTTTGTGCCTTTTTTCCCCATGCACTTTAAAGGATGGCTGTGTTTTCTACTAGTCTAGACTGAAGCAGTTTTATTAATGTTCATGCACTTTAAAGAATGGCTGTGTTATCTACTAGTCTAGACTGAAGCAGTTGTTTTATTTTTGTGCCTTTCTTGTTTTTATTTGCACATTTTTGTTACTCATACGAATACGTTAAGAACAGGGCAGGTTGAGCCCAGTTTATAGTATACACTGGACTGAAGCTGTGTGCATTCATTGTTTTTGTAGCTGTTGTTTTGAGGCATGTTTAAAAAAAAAAAAAAAAAAGCACTTTGTGGAAGTCAAAGTACAGTGTTTCCCATAGTTGTAGTGGGTATCAGGATTATTTCAGGGAGACCATGTCCAACATTCCAAGCTGCTGTTTTGAGGCATGTTAAAAAAATAATGCACTTTGTGACTTCAATAATAAATATGTCAGTGCCAAGTTGGCACTTTTTTCCATAACTTGAGTTGATTTATTTTGGAAAACCTTGTTACATTGTTTAATGCATCCAGCGGGGCAATCACAACAAAATTAGGCATAACAATGTGTTAATTCCATGACTATATATATCGGTATCGGTTGATATCGGTATCGTTAGTTAATTAAGAGTTGAACAATATCAGAATATCGGATATCGGCAAAAAAGCCATTATCGGACATCCCTAGTACTAATTATGTGATAGATTGCATTAAATGTTTGTTCAGAATCAGCTACTTTTGCGACAGCTGACACATCTTTCCTTTCATTCACTGTGGCAGCGTCACAGTGTTGAAACTGAGCGCCCATTGACTTCAATGGGGGAGCATAGAGTTACCTGTTGCACTGCAGCGAAACTAGACAATCATTGGATAAATACTCGGCTTTGTTCCGCCCACGGCGATGAGCATATCTGGAAGTGTATGGAAAGTGGGCTAGCCTAGACGCTGAGCTTCTGCATGATGATTGGATAATATGTCTGAATCCCTTTTTGATTGGCAGCAAACAGTACGTGCATCGAAAAAGTACTACCGTATTTTTCGGACTATAAGTCGCAGTTTTTTTCATAGTTTGGCCGGTGGTGCGACTTATACTCAGGAGCGACTTATGTGTGAAATTATTAACACATTACAGTAAAATATCAAATAATATTATTTAGCTCATTCACGTAAGAGACTAGACATATAAGATTTCATGGGATTTATCGATTAGGAGTGACAGATTGTTTGGTAAACGTATAGCATGTTCTATATGTTATAGTTATTTGAATGACTCTTACCATAATATGTTACGTTAACATACCAGGCACGTTCTCAGTTGGTTATTTATGCGTCATATAACGTACACTTATTCAGCCTGTTGTTCACTATTCTTTATTTATTTTAAATTGCCTTTCAAATGTCTATTCTTGGTGTTGGGTTTTATCAAATAAATTTCCCCAAAAAATGCGACTTATACTCCAGTGCGTCTTATATATGTTTTGTTCCTTCTTTATTATGCATTTTCGCCCGGTGCAACTTATACTCCGGAGCGACTTATACTCCGAAAAATACGGTATTAGTATTTTTAAAAATCGATTCTTGAAAATGTAGGATTGATTCAGAATAGCAATACATATAAATCACAACACCCCCTAATGTAAATTGCCTTCTACTTTAAACGGTACTTCAAACTTGTACTATTAGAACGGGGGTCAGCAACCCGCGGCTCTCGAGCCGCATGCAGCTTTTTAGTGCTGCCCTAGTGGCTCCCTGGAGCATTTTTAAAAAAGGATTGAAAATGGAAAAAGATGGGGAAAAAATATGTTTTTTGTTTGAGGACAAACATGACACAAACCTTCCCAATTGTTAGAAAGCCCACTATTTAATATGTTTGTGTGTATGCTTCACTGATGAGAGTATTGGGTGAACATCGTTTTGTCCTACTAATTTCGGCGGTTCTTGAACTCACCATAGTGTGGAGTGTGACACAACAGTTTGTTTACATATAAAATCTTCCACTCCTTCTTTGTCTCATTTTGTCCACCAAACGTTTTATGCTGTGCGTGAATGCATCGTGGTGCGCTTTGTTGATGTTATTGATTTGTTGGAGTGCTAATCAGGCATATTTGGTCAGTGCATGACTGCAAGCTAATCAATGCTAACATGCTATTTAGGCTAGCTGTATGTACACTTTGCATCATTATGCCTCATTTGTAAGTATATTTGAGCTCATTTAATATCCTTTACTTTTATCCTCTTTGTATATAATTTAGTTTTGCATGTCTCTTGACACATAATCTGTATGTAACATTGGCTGCAATTCAGATAGTGCCATGTTGTTCCAGACCACAGCAAACATTACCTAGCTTGCCAAAGATTGTATTGAATCTATTAAAAAAACAGCCTGCTCTTTCCTTTAACTTTGAGACACACATCTATATATTTGGCCATTAAAAGCCAGTCATTTCCAGGAGTTATCTCACCTTCTGTGTAGCCTCTGATTTACTAATGGTTTCTAATGTTGTAAAAATGTGTAGAATAAATATTACATTTCAACATTTCTGTCAACGAAGATTTGCTTCAGCCTGCGACACATTTTGATAGTAGGTTATTATAGCTAATATGGACACTTACATCATGTGTTGTCTTCATTATAACACTTACATACGACTTTTCATTTTTTGCGGCTCCAAACAGATTTGTTTTTTGTATTTTTAGTCCAATATGACTCTTTCAACGTTTTGGGTTGCCGACACCTGTATTAGAACATATTTCACAAATGTGAGCGTGGTATCGTAAAAATCCAAAGAAAAGAACATCATGTTGGCCTGCAGATGTAATCATGAGACCTGCTGCGAGGTATAATTTCCAGAAAGTTAAGTAATTAATTTAAATTTGTGCCCTTTAAAACTTTTGGATTTCTCATTATGACTGTATGACTATATTGTGGAATCATTTCACCTGTTATATTCATGTTGTTTTTTCTAGAAGGTGATTTCCTCTGCCCCCCCCTGGCCTGTGTTCACACATTTTCTTGTGACAATTACTGCGATTTCTCTGACTTTTTGGAGTATTTCCAGTCTTATTCGGAGTCATTCTGATAATTTCTTTTGTGCAAGGTTTCAGTTGTTATTAATTATTAGAGGGGGCAATCGCATTAACTAAATTTTATGTCGCATTTAGGGGTGGGCAATATGGACTAAAGTCTATATTGCGATATATAGCAGCCCTCTGCAATAGCGATATGCAATATACATCACAATAAATTTTTTTAGCAATGGAATCATAATAATAATAGTCATTGTGAACAGTGCAATTCCAAATTTTTCAAATCCCAATCAGGCCGTTGATATAAATTGGACACGTATCCAAGTGCTCAAGTCTGAACACTCCGGTTGCGTTCATCCGACAAAAACGCCCTCATATAGTAAAAGCGTCATGGTTATTTTCCAAAATAGAGGGTTGCAAAATAAATAGGTGAAAAATGAGTAGAAAACAAACGTGAATAATGTTTTAGGAACTCAATGTTCCTTTCCTCCTGTTAACAACTGCTCGCCCACACTCTCTTCGGTGTAGACGTCAAAGCAGATGTCCCGCAAACTGCGAGAGCAAACATGTTTCCACTCCTTCTTCTAAAATCTTCTACATGCAATATTTAGGTTAAGAAAATATTGACTGATTGCACAAAATCCTTGAAAGTGCCTCGAATGCGCTACGATTGAGACCTACTAGAATTGATGTTTACTTTTGTAAACACTGCAGCATGTGTGAGCATGTGCCAGATTGCATCCACATTAGACATCAATTTTTTTTTTGCAATTTGAAAAACTGCATAAAAAGATTGGATATAATAAAAAATCGGAATTGGACATCCTTTCCTGCAGTGTAAAAGTAGCCCAAAATGCGCACTTTGGGTGGAGCAACCCTTAAATGTGGGCGTTCCCTATCGAATCTGGCCTTCCGCGTATTCTCCTATCAACGCCAGTACTTTTGCATCTGAGGTGACTATAAGCACCTCTGGAAGTTATATTGCACTTGAAGTTTGGATACTGTGTACACCACATGTAATAAAATATGACTTACACAAAACTCAGATCTATTCTCATTGCTTCATTTGAACAATTGGAGACACCTGGAAACACCCATTGAGATGAGGATAAAAGACCATGATGCCACTGTCAGGATCTTATGGCCGGATCATGTTTTATTTAGTTTTGACTCCCTCAGTTCCTGTTTTTGGGCACCCTTGGGTTTGTGTTTTGGTTGCAATGGGTGCAGATTGGTTTCACCTGCCTCTGATTAGTGTTCTGCACGCTCACCTGCTGCCGAGCACTAATCAGAGAGCTACTTATTCCCGTTTTTCGCAACACTCAGTCTGGCTTCCTGTTGCGACGTGGTTGCATGTTGATGCGTGGATCGTTCTCCCAAGATGCAGACGGAACTCCGGACGCAGTCTGCAGGTAAGAAAATGATTTAATGTGCATAAATCATTCAAAATACAAAAATACAGCATGCCGATAGCACAGGAAGCTAATGGAATAGCTAACAAGAAAACAAATGGCAAAGCTCAGGAAACAAAAGGTAGACGTCGTAACTGTTGCATGGAAGCCAGACTGAGTGTGGCGAAAAACGGGAATAAGTAGCTCTCTGGTTAGCAGGTGAGTGTGCCGAACACTAATCAGAGGCAGGTGAAACCAATCTGCACCCATCGCAACCAAAACACAAACCCAGGGGTGCTCAAAACAGGAACTGAGGGACTCAAAACTAAACAAAACATGATCCGGGCAGCGGACAGTCATTATGAATCAACTATCAAAAATCAAAGACAGAAAATATACACAGACAAGTCTCACGCTTTTTTTTTCAGTTGGGCCCAAAGAGTTGAACGATGCTCCTGGGCAGATATCAGTGGGCCCACGCTAGCTGAACATGCAGCAATGATTGGTCTAAAATGTAAACATTTGCCGTCCTTCATGCTTGTGTTTTCAAACAGCAGACTGACAATGCTTTGATATATTGTTGTTTCCACAATAGTGTAATTGGATTCTATGTAATTGTAAATTGTTTAAGTGAATTTGACTTTACATAACATTGATAAACATCCATTTTAGGTAGTTAATAATCTGGAATCCACCTTTTAAACCATTGCTTTTGTGGATGATTGCTGCCTGCCCTGTCATGCAGAGGCAATTATCCTGTGAGACCAGGATGACTACAGGGTTTTAGGAAGATTAAAGACTGAAGGACAGTATGGAAGGCATCACATCATTCACCCTCATGCGGCAGACAGCATACGGGGTGAAGCTGCAGCTAATACCGCTAACATTGTCATTCGTCAAAGCTCTGTTGATTGGTGGCAGCGGGACTTTAGGTCATGGTACTTCAAACCTAATACAGACAGGCTCAAGATAAGCTGCTGATTGTGCTGGGATTAGGGCACAGGACAAAGTGGTTTGCTTAAACACTTAAAACTAGATGCAGACAGATGATTTATTTCAGGTTGAAAGGAAATAACGATTTCATATTTTGATCGTTTCTGGTTGAGATGAGATATATTCATGACTTGTAGCAATGGAGCAGACAAGTGGAAAAAGTGAAACGAGAGAGGTGTAAAGGAGTGCAAAAGAGTGTTAGGTTCAATCACATGACACCGGGTGTCCTCTGCTGATGTCATCGCTAAACAAGAGCATAAAGTAAAAGAGAAAAGGGGCATAAACACTAGGGTTGCTGTATAAAATGCTTTTGAAAGGTCAATAAATAGAGCTGCACAATATTTTTTGCAATCCAATGTTAAAAGTTAAAGTCCCAACGATTGTCACACACACACTAGGTGTGGTGAAATGTGTCCTTTGCATTTGACCCATCCCCTTGTTCACCTCCTGGGAGGTGAGGGGAGCAGTGAGCAGCAGCGGTGGCCGCGCTCGGGAATCATTTGGTGATTTAACCTCTAACCCTTGTAGCTGAGTGCCAAGCAGGGAGGCTATGGGTCCCATTTTTTTGTAGTCTTTGTTATGACTCGGAATTATAACTCACAACCTCCCAGTCTCAGGGCGGACAGTCTAACCACAAGGCCACTGAGCTGGCCTCAATAATAATAATAATAATAATAATAATGTCATTCAAAACTTAGATAGCAGCGGTCATGGTGCAATGTTTCTTTCTAAAACTTGATTGAATAGTGGGAAAGCAGAACATAGGTGTCTAATAATTCTTTAAGTCTTTCACTAACAAACTTTTCGGGAACTTTAGCTCGGACGCATAACTTGGAGATGGGTGTATAATTATTAACAGCTGTGGAATCTCCTCCTTTCAATAAGCGTAGAACATAGGCTGATTTCCATATGTTAGGAATCACATTACTAGACAAGAAAAGATTACAAATATGCGTGAGAGTTTCTGCAATGAAATCAATGGCTGACCTTAAAAATAAGGCCTCGAGTTTGTCAGGACCTGCAGATTCGCCAGGATTCACTTGTTTTAAGTGACCTCAAACACATCCAGAGGAGTAAAACTGAATGTATTAGCTATGTAACCCTTCTGAACATTCAGCTGATTTGGATGTGGAGATAAGGAGTCAAATGAAGAACCAGAATAAATAATCAGTTTATCAAAACAATTAAGTATGGCTGATTCATCCGTTAGACTTCCTGGGTCTTTCGTGATACAAGTTGACAGATTATTTGTGGTTTCTCTTCCATAAGGCCTTTTAATGACTTTCCAGAATTTATTGGGATCACTTAAGCCACTGGTGGTTTGTGCAAGATAAAACTCAAACTTTGACTACTTGACAAGAGAAGTAAAGTGATTTCTGAGCTGCCCAAACACCATCCAGTCAGGCTGGTATTTGGTATTTCGAGCTTTGGCCCAGGTAGCATCCCTTTCTCTTAGTAGACTGGACAGTTCAGGAGAGGAACCAAGGATAATTTCTACCTTTTAATCTGAATTTACATACAGGAGCATGTTTGTTTATAATGATAAATGCATCATGATAATATTTCCAAGCAAACTCAAAATCACATAAAAGGGTGATCCTGGACCAATCAAAGAGCCATAAATCATAATTTTAAAAAACTTGCCCACAAAAATGCTTTGAGAATAATTTGTGGCCTCACTTTTGGTAACTTAGCTTGCCTAACACAGGCAATAACACAGTGGTGACAGAAATCATTTGCAAAAATACCAAAATCCTAGTATTTATGTGGGGCATTTGTTGAAAAAAAAAAACAAGAAAAGGTTTCTCTGGGCCGCTGGTGAGCTGTGTAAGATTAAAATGAGTCACAATTTCTGTAAACACCATCAGAAACAGACGACAACCAGTCCCAATTCAGATCCCCAATAAGTAGAATCTCAATAAAATTCAGGGTTTATCGCTGATTGTTCAGTTATTGCAGGGCCTCACTGCATGCTGAGGGAGATCCGTAACAACCAACATTAGTGATTAAACTGTCCCTAAGGCATTCTACTTTTTATTTTTATTATATTAGAGATTTTACATGCAGTCCGATATCATCAAATACATGTTTTTTTTGTGTCGGATCGGGACATATAAAATGTTCTTACTATGTCATTGTTCTCATTGACTGGTACTGTCTATGAATACAGCAAAACTTAAACTGTTTAATCTCATCCTTCTACAAACACACTGCAGCAATAAAGACAATTAATAATAGTAATTGTTTTTTGGTTGATTTTTTTTATATATTTGAAATGATACGCAAACCTAACGTTACGGAACCTGCTCAGTGGCCTAGTGCACCTGCTCAGAGGCCTAGTGGTTAGAGTGTCTGCCCTGAGATCGGTAGGTCGTACGTTCAAACCTCGGCCGAGTCATACCAAAGATTATACAAATGGGACCCATTACCTCCCTGCTTGGCACTCAGCATCAAGGATTGGAATTGGGGGTTAACCCTTGTGTAATGTTCATATTGTTGTTACTCAGCCAGCGTTTGTGGCTTTTAATGCCTCACAATCAAACACTTTTATGTCAAAATACTGAAGAGATGTTTACCTTATCCCAATAAACATCTGTTCAGTATTTTAACATAAAAGTGTTTGATTGTGAGGCATTTAAAGCCACAAAATGCAACGGGTCCATCAGACCCACAAACGCTGGCTGAGTAACAACAATATGAACTTTGCACGGAAAATGTCTCTGCCAAATTTTTGCATCCCACAGGAATTCTTCTTTTGTGTTTCTGTGCCTGCGGTTCCCACACAAGGTTGCAACATTGTTTGTTAACACTGTCTGCTCTCATTTTCTCGCACATTTGACCCTCTGATGTTCTGTGTACCTACACTCTGTCCTCCTCCTGTCTAGGCCTGCTGTGTGTGTGTGTGTGTGTGTGTGTGTGTGTGTGTGTGTGTGTGTGTGTGTGTGTGTGTGTGTGGTACACAGAACATCAATTACCACACTTCTATTAGCCACGGGTCCAGTGGACCCGGACATCTTATATGTAATAGAAATGTGTAGGGGGGTGTATGGTGTGTGGTCATTAAATATGTATTCTGATATATGTTCTTCACAGAAAATGAGCCAAAGTCAGTGAGTCTCAGTTTAAAAAATTAATTAATTGTATTATTTTTCTTTTAATAAAAAATGAAAACGGGTCCCACAGACCCGAACACCACACAAGGGTTAAATCACCAAAAATGATTCCCGGGCGCGGCCACCGCTGCTGCTCACTGCTCCCCTCACCTCCCAGGGGGTGAGGGTGATGAGTCAAATGCAGAGGATAATCTCACCACACCTAGTGTGTGTGTGACAATCATTGGTACTTTAACTTTTTAACTTTAACATCATATTTTTAAATGATAGAGGACCAAAAAAAGGCCCTCAAGGAAACTTACATAGATGAAAATATAGCCTGCAGCAATAAATTTAAAACATGGTTGATGAATTACATTTGACCCTTACCACATTATTATGATCACAAAGTCAGAGCTGATACTTCCTGTCATACTTGCCTTCAAATGTTGACCTTTTTTCCACAGCAGAAGTACTTTACACCCACAGGTTCCAATATTCTCACATTAATAGCACACTGTTACAAGTATGTAATTAAAAAGACAATAGTGGAGTGCTAACAAGAGCATACATATTCTTAAATGGCGTGTGTGTGTTTGGTGTGTTTGTGAGTCGGCGTGCATGCTAAGACATTGCATTTGTGCAGAGCAGCTCAACAGACATAAAGTCAAGGAGAGCCAACAAAAAGTGTCTCGTTGCAACTTAACAACATGTCCGGGTCATTTAAACTTTCTTTTCCTCCTAGACTTGTCACACGCCTCCAGGCGAGTGTTTTGTTATGTGTGCGTGCGTGTTTAATCTTGCAGCTTTATACCTCGCTCCAAGTTCAACAGAAGCATCTCAGAAAATGTCACCACAGAAAAATCTATAAAAAAAGACTCGAAAATATTCTTGTCAAAATGTAAATTTGTCTTTTTATCAGTTCTTTTGATTATCAAATAGGCTCAGCCGATGGCAAGGGACATTTTAAACAAAATGTATGTAATATTCCTCCAGGATCTAGCGCGTTCTTTTTTCTGATTGTTGCTGACTAAAAGGCTTGAATTTGCGGCAACCTTTTCAGGAAGTTGCGGCAAAAGCTGCTATGTCATGTGGCCTATTTTTTTCTAAAAACATTGAATCAACGTGTGATTTATATAAATGTGTTATCAATGTTTTAAGCGTTCCTTGTAACCTTAAAGGCCTACTGAAACCCACTACTACCGACCACACAGTCTGATAGTTTATATATCAATGATGAAATCTTAACATTGCAACACATGACAATACGGCTGGGTTAACTTATAAAGTGCAATTTTAAATTTCCCGCCACACTTCCGGTTGAAAACGTCTAGATATGATGACGTATGCGCGTGACGTAAACGGTTGATAGAAGTATTGGTACCCCATTGAATACAATACAAAAAAGCTCTGTTTTCATTTCAAAATTCCACAGTATTCTGGACATCTGTGTTGGTGAAGCTTTTGCAATTTGTTTAATGAACAATGGAGACTGCAAAGAAGAAAGTTGTAGGTGGGATCGGTGTATTAGCGGCGGACTACAGCAACACAGCCAGGAGGACAGAGATGGATAGCAGACGCGTTAGCCGCCGAACTCACCTTAACTTCCTCCGTCTCGCCGACCGCATCTGTGATCGGGTGAAGTCCTTCGTCGCACCGTCGATCGCTGGAACGCAGGTGAGCACGGGTGTTGATGAGCAGATGAGGGCTGGCTGGCGTAGGTGGATAGCTAATGTTTTTAGCATAGCTCTGTGAGGTCCGGTTGCTAAGTCAGCTTCAATGGCGTCGTTAGCAACAGCATTGTTAACTTTCACCAGGCTGGAAAGCATTAACCATGTATTTACATGTCCATGGTTTAATAGTATTGTTGATCTTCTGTCTATCCTTCCAGTCAGGGATTTATTTATTTTGTTTCTATATGCAGTTAAGCACGATGCTATAACGTTAGCTCCGTAGCTAAAGTGTTTCGTCGATGTATTGTCTTGGAGATAAAAGTCACTGTGAATGTCCATTTCGCGTTCTCGACTCTCATTTTCAAGAGGATATAGTATCTGAGGTGGTTTAAAATACAAATCCGTGATCCACAATAGAAAAAGGAGAGAGTGTGGAATCCAATGAACGCTTGTACCTAAAGTTACGGTCAGAGCGAAAAAAGATATGTCTTGCACTGCATTCTAGTCCTTCACTCTAACATTCCTCATCCACGAATCTTTCATCCTCGCTCAAATTAATGGGGTAATCGTCGCTTTCTCGGTCCGAATTGCTCTCGCTGCATTGTAAACAATGGGGAAATGTGAGGAGCCTTTCAACCTGCGACGTCACGCTACTTCCGGTACAGGCAAGGCTTTTTTTTATCAGCGACCAAAAGTTGCGAACTTTATCGTCGATGTTGTCTACTAAATCCTTTCAGCAAAAATATGGCAATATCGCGAAATGATCAAGTATGACACATAGAATGGATCTGCTATCCCCGTTTAAATAAAAAAAATTCATTTCAGTAGGCCTTTAAAGTTTGGGTGTTGTTTACTGGCGTCATATTGCAGTCGACACGTATCTCTTTTGTGTGACTACCATCTACTGGTCACACTTATCATTACACAATGTACCAAATAAAATTGCTTCGAGGTCGGTAAGCACAACCAGAATTATTCCGTACATTAGGCGCACCGGGTTATAAGGTGCACTGTCGATTTTTGAGAAAATTAAAGGATGTTCAATGAAAATGTGGTATGTTCGTTCTTTATTTATTTTCAAATACAATTATTTAAAATATGTTATTGTGTAAAATATAATAATTAACTAAGATAATAATAAAAACCGTAATCATTTTGGTTGTAATAACCTTCCATCCATCCATCCATTTTCTACCGCTTGTCCCTCTCGGGGTCGGTGAGGTGCTTTAGCCTATCCCAGATCATTGGGGCGGAAGGCGGGGTATGCCCTGGACAATTCGCCACCTCATTGCAGGGCCAACACAGCCGTGATATGAAAAATTCATATCACAACATCACTATTGCCAATCAACCACAAAAATAATAACAATAGTCAAAGACTTTTAGTGATGAGGTACAGATTCTTAAGACAGTGCATGTCCATAGGGGAATAATGCTCATGCAAGTATATCAGCGTACACATGAATTGATCGCAGGCTGGTTTTTGATTAGTACAGTCAGTCACATGTTATTTTTTTGCCATCTCACTAAACGCACCAACGAGAAGTAGGCCAGGCTTGCAGGCCACAGTTAGTCGATGCAGTCAATAGCTGCAGTAGGGCACAACATCCCCTCCACAATAACTGCCTCGTGTTGGGCCATTAGGATCCACCAGCACAGCGAGCAATGGATTGGGACGCGGCAACATGGCCCATAAAATCATCATCCCTTTACCTCAACAGGGGGGGGGGGGGTCATCAATACTGGCAATAGCTCACACGGTCACACAGAGGCCCATAACACGGAAAGGACACCTTCAAATATAACAGGGACCAGCCAACCTTGTACAATTCATTATTTTTCTTTATGAATCAGCATTAGCCACACCGATCTCGGCATTAAAATAATCTGCACAATTTTCTAATTAGGAAAAAAGGGCTACATTTCTGGTGATCTCAGTTTTTGTAGGTATACCAGTGTTTACTCAATGCTCTTTTAGCTTGGTTTGTCGTATCAACTTGCTTTAGTTGTGAACTATTTCCATAACCCCTAAATTATTTTACTGTGCCTGTGTTTAAATGTGGAGTCCATTAAATGTATGGAAAAGTTAGAAGACTTAATGTGTGTTAAAAAGTGTGCACAAAGGTTGTTCGGTATACCGGTATTAGTATACTACCCCCGTTGTCAACACGTCGTGTCATTGCTACGAACAGACGAGCATGTTCAGCAGCGCACAACCACAGAGTACTTACCACCAGACACAGTGTATAGACAGAAAAGGGAGAACGGACGCATTTTGGCTTAAAAAACAACGATAAAGGTGAAGCTATAACACTGAAATGCCCTCAGGAAGAGGTGCTTTAAGACATGGCTAGCTAGCTAGTGGCTAAAGTCCATCCGCAGTCTGCAGTGTTGTAGCTACTTCTAAATCCATAATCCTCGCCTCCATGGCGACAAATAGAGTAGGTTTCTTACAAGTATCATCCCTGCGGGACGAGGAATAGTTAAACATGTTTCACTACACGCCGTAGCTCACCGGCGTAACCGGTAATGACGCCGTTCCTGAATGTAAACAAATGCCATGGGTGGATCTACACCTGACATCCACTGTAATGATACCAAGTACAGGAGCGATATTTTTTAGCATCACAAAATCTTCTTTCGTATAAAAAAAAATACATTTATGTTTATAAACTCAGGAAATATGTTCCTGGAAACATGAGGACTTTGGATATGACCAATGTATGATCCTGTAACGACTTGGTATCGGATTGATACCCAAAATTTGTGGTATCATCCAAAACTAATGTAAAGCATCCAAACAACAGAAGAATAAGTGATTATTACATTTTAACAGAAGTTTAGATAGAATATGTTGAAAGAAAAAGTAAGCAGGTGTTAACAGTAAATGAACAAGTAGATTAATAATTAATGTTCTACCACTTTTCCTTCATAATTTTGATAAAATAATAGAATGGAAAATGACACAATATGTTACTGCATATGTCAGCAGACTAATTTTGAGTCTTTGTTTGCTTACTTACTATTAAAAGACAAGTTGTCTTGTATGTTCACTATTTTATTTAAGGACAAACTTGCAATAAGAAACATGTTTAATGTACCGTAAGATTTGTTTTGTTAAAATAAAGCCAATAATGCAATTTTTGTGGTCCCCTTTATTTAGAAAAGTATCTAAATACATTTTGGTACCGGTACAACACTAGTGTGCACTCTCAAATATTGTGTTTGTTAATTTTTCTGATCTCATACACATATATTGTAGAAGTAATTATGTTATTTGTTGTTGTTCCGGGCGAGTTGTAATCCCATGTTTATTTCTTCTTAATAAAGAGGGATCAAGCATCACGACGCTAATGCGGACGCTGTATCGATCCGTTGTGGTGAAGAAGGAGCTGAGCCGGAAGGCAAAGCTCTCAATTTACCGGTCGATCTACGTTCCCATCCTCACCTATGGTCATGAGCTTTGGGTTATGACCGAAAGGACAAGATCACGGGTACAAGCGGCCGAAATGAGTTTCCTCCGCCGGGTGGCGGGGCTCTCCCTTAGTGATAGGGTGAGAAGCTCTGCCATCCGGGGGGAGCTCAAAGTAAAGCTGCTGCTCCTCCACATCGAGAGGAGCCAGTTGAGGTAGTTCGGGCATCTGGTCAGGATGCCACCCGAATGCCTCCCTAGGGAGGTGTTTAGGGCACGTCCGACCGGTAGGAGGCCACGGGGAAGACCCAGGACACGTTGGGAAGACTATGTCTCCCGGCTGGCCTGGGAACGCCTCGGGATCCCCCGGGAAGAGCTGGACAAAGTGGCTGGGGAGAGGGAAGTCTGGGTTTCCCTGCTTAGGCTGCTGCCTCGGATAAGTGGAAGAAGATGGATGGATGGGATGGCAAGCATCACGATCAGAAAAAAAGACCAATGAACAAAAAAGTCCAAATACTTTTAAAATTACACCTTTAGTATCTAGAGGAGTCTGATTACTTGCTAAATGTAGCAACACATTTGCTATATTGGTAGCAATAGGTACTGTTTACATCCGATAACGGTAACAATCTTATGTACTTTTGTGTGTATTTATTTACTAATAAATGTTCATTTGTTTGATAATACAATTTTTTTTTATTCATTTAACACCAAACTGTTAGTAATAAAAGTGCTGTCTAATTTTTATATCTTGTTTTCTTACACTTCTGAGTATTATTTGCAGGTATTATATTTTAGACTTGGCATGCATTTGCAATTCCGAGACATTATGGTCAAAAGATTATATCTGTATAGCCATCAAAGTATTCAAGGGGTTTTACCCCTATTTCCACGTTCACCCATCACACACACATTCACACACTGACGGCGGGAGCTGCCATGCAAGGCCCTGACCACGACCTATCAGGAGCAAGGGCGAAGTGTCTTGCTCAAGGACACAACGGACATGACTAGGATGGCGGAAGCTGGGGATCGAACCTTGAACCCTCAAGTTCCTGGCACGGCCGCTCTACCCTCTGAGCCAAACCATCCATTAAGATAACAGTAGTGTGTATGGTGTGTTGTTGTAGTCAGGAAATAGTAGGGGTGTCACGTCTACATTTGGTGGGACCTTTCTCAGTTACCGTAGCTATCCGCCATTCTTGTTTTGCCAATAGATGGCGATGATACCACAAACGAGGTCCGTTCATTCTATTCCACATTCTTAAATGCAAATGAAAAAACACATTTCTGACCATTTAAAAAAAAAAAAAATTTCTGACACAAAAGTTGGGCAACTATTTAATGACACTTCTTTTAAAACGACAATAGGACGCTCGCTGAACAAAGATGTTACCATTATGCTAAAAACATGCTAAACTCAAAGGAAAAGCTAAAATACTGCTTCCGGTTCAATTTGTCATCACACAGATAACCACGCATTTTTGCATTTTGTATGAACATTTTTTTCGATTTTTGTTTTTATCTGGAAAAATTTTAATCCATAAAAGGAAAACAGCACAGAATCCAATTTTATGGAAATTTTTTATTGAAAATCCACTCTTTTTTGTTAGTTTTAAAATATGCCATATATACCGTATTTTTTTAATTATAAGTCGCTCCGGCCGAAAATGCATGATAAAGAAGGAAAAAAACATATACATATATAAGTCGCACTAGAGTATAAGTCTCATTTTTGGGGGAAATTTATTTGATAAAATCCAACACCAAGAATAGACGTTTGAAAGGCAATTTAAAATAAATAAAGAATAGTAAACAACAGGCTGGATAAGTGTACGTTATTAGACGCATAAATAACGAACTGAGAACGTGCCTGGTATGTTAACGTAACATAATATGGTAAGAGTCATTCAAATAACTATAACATATAGAACATGCTATGCGTTTACCAAACAATCTGTCACTCCTAATCGCTAAATCCCATGAAATCTTCTTCCTCAAATATTATTTGATATTTTACGGTAATGTGTTAATAATTTCACACATAAATCGCTCCAGAGTATAAATCGCACCCCCGGCCAAACTATGAAAAAAACTGCGATTTATAATACAAAAAATACGGTAATAAAAATTGAAAAACGGCCCTAATTTTATTTTGTGATTTGCGTTTCACAATTGGTAGTAGAACACGGACCAGACGAGCAAACAGATTGGAATAACGATTAACATCCTTATCATTAAAAAAATTTAAAGGCACCTGCATTTTTTGGGGATTTTTGCCTATCGTTCACAATCATTTTAAGCATACGCGGCACATTAATTTAAAAAACGCGTCACGTTTGCTTATTTTTTTCTTCAACACTGATTATTACTCACTGCAGACTTTATGAGAGCCAACAAACATCACTTACTGTACAAGGTCTGCTGTCATTAGGATGCCGACTGCTGGTATGTTCATATGTTCCCATTTAGATGAAAAATGTCTCTTAATCGTGTTGTTCTTAAATGGCTGTCAAAGTGTACCAACTTGTCGGAATGCCTAACATACTCAGACTTCTTCCGTCCCGGTGACAGGCATGATTTATGATCTAGAACAGTGGTCCCCAACCACCGGTCCGGGTACCGGTCCGTGGCGCATTTGCTACCGAGCCGCACAGAAACAATAATTAATTTATAAACTTCCGCATTTTTCTCCGACTTAACTTTCGCCTGTCCCACTAAACACACCAATAAGCTTATTAATAGATGTATATCACAACTCCTTTGTTATAGTACATGGGACAATGAACATTAATGGACATATAAAATGTTAATGTGTCAGATGGTAGCCGAAGGCTAATTTTTAGTCCTCTTTTTTTGCTGTTTTTATCTGCCGGTCCGTGACAATAATGCATTAATTAAACCGGTCCCTGATCTAGAATAAATTTACAGGGAGCAAAGAAGCGAGGATACAGCAGACCACTCGATGATGTAAACAAAGGGACACACGGGACTGATCACGGCGCCGCTATACATAGTTTGTCTGCGTTAGCGTTAATAATACCAGTATCACTAATACTTCGTTACTATACAAGTCACAAAATGTAAATGGAGTATTGTTGGCGGTTTTCGAATAGGTATTTTTTGGATTTTATGGCCGAAATAGTGGAGCTTTCATTGGCTCCGCTGTAAGCTGACTTTTATTTACGTTTATTTGATATTTAGAATGCATAAAAAAAATTCCATCTGTCATGTTTTTCATGATTGTGAATGATAAGCAACATTTTTTTCAAGAAGTGCAGTTTCCCTTTAAATATATAGTCTACTGTTCTTAAATCCAATGTTTTCCTTTTTTTAGTATCAATAACATCAATACATTTTCTTTTAAAACAATGTTGGATTGATATCTTCAGGAAGGCAAACATGCCTAGCACAAGTCCATGTAGTTGAATTTAAGGAATATAAATCGATATATCAATATATCGATTAATCGTTACACCCCTCGGAAATTGTCTTTGCCAAAAAGTTGAATGTGCCGGCCTTGTCTTTTGTTGAATCCCACAAAGTGTTTGTACCGTAAGTATTGTACATATGACACATCAGGTGTTTGATTGTAACGTGCACCTTAATTATAGTTTTGATTAGCAAATTTGGCGGTGTTGAAATCGCTAATGATAATTAGTAGCATGTACATCTATATGGCATATCCAAGGCATTTTGAAAAGTGGTGCCTTACCTTTGGGCGCTTTCTATCAGGCATCCTTGCTTTGTTGGCACGGAAAATTGCAACATTATCTAGAGGCAATACGTTACAACTACGCCTGTTTGCCTGTTAAGTGCTTGAGCCGACGCCGACCGTCTGCAACCGAAATGATTTCATCTGTTGCAAAGGTGTTAAAATATGGTATGGTTTGATTTTACGGGAATCGGTACTTGAAAGTTTGATTGAATTTAGTCTTTAATGTGGCGAAGCGCCACAAATAAATACATGTATGACAACAAATGTATACTGTGTCATAAAGTAACTGTAAATTAGAAAAAAACTTGTAAAAATTGACATTGTGGATGATCAAAATCATAGACGATTAGTAACTACTGTAACAAAAGCGTAATAAAAAGTAATCCATTGTCAGCGAGAGCGGGGGCGGAAGATGGCTCATCGGCAGAACACCCGGTAACGAACACAGGAACGGAACAGACTACGAGTTTGATGATCAGCATACCTGAGGCTCCAACAGCCACAGCAGGACACAAGCTTCAGAGCTGCGTATGTGGTTGGACAAAGGTTACTTCCACCCAAGGCCTGAAAATACACCAAGGCAAGAAAGGGTGCCTAAAGAAGGGTCAACAGGGAACTCGCATCGACAGCTACTTTCTGAGAAGCAAGTCGTGTCAGTCGACTGAAGTTCAGCAGCAGGACAAACCCCACAGTCTGCAGGACATCAACACCCCTGTCCCTGAGGAGGCAGAACTAGGCACGGGAGAAAAACCTGAACCCAACCCACTACGACCTGCAACGGAAAAGAAGATCCGGGGGCGAAGGCCATTTGTCAAGTGGCCAAAATCCTGCGACGGGACACTGTGGAAGGAGGTCAACACTGATCTCTGCAACATCATAGAAGGGATCAGAGGCACCGCCATGAAGAAGTTGGAGAGAATGGGGGATCTAATCTATGCCTATGGAGTGGAACGGTTTGGAGTGGTCGAAGGAAAACGATCTGCTCCATTAATCCCCACTAAGTCCAGAAGACAGACAGAAATAGACCGCCTAGTCAAGGAGAGGAGACAGCTGAAGAAGCAATGGAGGAAGGCCACAGAGGAGGAGAAGGAGGGCATAAACCTGCTGCAGGGAGAGATCCAGAGTAGACTTGCAACACTGAGGAGAGCGGAAAACCTTCTGAGGAAGCGCAGAAGGAAGGAGCAAACACGAACACGCTTCTACAAAGACCCCTTCAAATTTGTGAAGAGTCTGTTCACAAAAGAGAAGTCTGGAAGTCTGTCAGTGTCAAAGGCCAACCTGGAAGAACATCTGCAAAAATCCAGCACAGACGACCGACACCATGAAGAGGTTACACTCCCACCTGACATGCCACCAGTCAATCCACCAGAGCACGATCTAGACATCAGCCTACCCAGATGGAGTGAAGTAGACAAAACCGTGCGTAGAGCAAGGGCCGCATCAGCTCCAGGTCCCAACGGAGTTCCATACAGGCTCTACAAAAACGCACCAGATGTCCTGCGCTTCCTCTGGAAGCTGATGAGAGTCGTGTGGCAAAAGAAGGAGATACCAACTTCCTGGCGAAGAGCCGGTGGAATCCTTATCCCCAAGGAAAAGGACTCATCAGAAATCGGCCAATTCCGCCAGATCAGCCTTCTAAATGTCGAGGGAAAAATATTCTTCAGCGTGGTTGCTCATAGGCTGGCAGGATATCTGCAAAGAAACAACCTGATTGACACATCAATCCAGAAAGCAGGCATCTCAGGCTTCCCCGGTTGCATGGAACATACTAGTGTCATCTGGCATCAGATCCAGGTTGCCAAGAAGGAGAGAACAGACCTTTATGTGGTTTTCCTGGATCTCGCCAATGCCTTTGGCTCAGTCCCTCACAACCTCCTGTGGACAGCTTTCGACTACTTCAGGGTCCCAGCAGCTCTCACAACGCTTGTCAAGGCCTACTTCCAGGACGTCCAGCTATGCGTGACAACTGCCGAGTACACCACAGCATGGCAACACCTGGAGGTGGGAATCATGGCCGGCTGCACCATCTCCCCGCTGGCCTTCACCATGGCCATGGAGGTGATCATCCGGGCATCGCGATGGGTGGTTGGGGGACAGCTAATAAGACCTGGCCTGAGGCTGCCGCCTGTCAGAGCCTACATGGATGACCTCACAACACTCACCACAACCAAGGCTTGCACTGTACGGCTTCTGAGAAAGCTCCAAGAAAACATCGAGCTGGCTCGCATGAAGATCAAGCCAAGCAAGTCCAGAAGCATCTCTATTGACAAGGGGAAACTGTCACACCACCGCTTTCACATTGGTGAGGAACCTATTCCAACAGTCTCCGAGAAGCCTGTGAAGTCCCTAGGTCGTTGGTATGATGCCTCGCTCAAAGACAAAGAGCAGGTAGATCAGCTCAGGAAGGAGGTAGCCAGCGGCCTGGAGAACATCGACAGAACCCTGCTTCCTGGCAAGCTGAAGCTCTGGTGCATGCAGTATGGACTACTTCCACGCCTATTGTGGCCACTAACCCTCTATGAAGTCCCGCTCTCTAAGGTGGAAAAGCTGGAGAGACTGGTTAGCTCATATGCAAGGAAGTGGCTTGGCCTTCCCAGGTGCCTCAGCAGTATTGGACTCTACGGCAAAGGAATGTTAGAACTGCCCATTTCCAGTCTCTCAGAGGAGTTCAAGTGCGCCAAAGTCAGACTGGAGATGATGCTACTGGATTCGAGTGATCCATTTGTAGCCCAAGCTGCCCCCATTCTGGCTACTGGGAGGAAGTGGACCCCACTGGCTGCAACTGAGCAGGCTAAAGCAGCACTCAGGCACAGAGACATTGTGGGCCGAGTACTGCAGGGGAGGAGTGGTCTTGGCCTTGGGGCCAATACACCAGCCTGGAGCAAGGCCACTCCATCTCAGAGACGCAAGCTGGTGGTCCAGGAGATACGTCGGGAAGAGGAAGCAAGAAGGTGCGCACAAGCTGTGGCGCAGGCAAAACAAGGGCAGTGGATGACATGGGAAGGAGTAGAGAAGAGGAAGATCTCCTGGAAAGAGCTGTGGGAGATGGAGGCATTCAGGGCAAGCTTTACCATCAGGGCTGCCTACGATGTCCTGCCTTCTCCAAAAAACCTCAGCCAGTGGTATGGTGAAGACCCCACATGCCCTCTGTGTCCGAGTCCAGCAACACTGAAGCACATCCTGGTGGGCTGCAAGACCAGCCTCACCCAAGGCCGTTACACCTGGCGGCACAACCAGGTGCTAAAGTGTCTTGCAGCAGTGCTGGAAAGTCGACGGACAAGTGTCAATGCCCTTCCTCCTTCGTCATCCCGTTGGCAAGCAACAACATTTGTCCGGGAGGGCGAGGGTCAAGCCAACCTCACCCCCACAAGACCAGACACTGGACAGCTAGGCGGGGCACAGGACTGGAGACTGCTGGCAGACCTGGGCCAGAGACTCTGCTTCCCAGGTGAGATTGCGTCCACCAACCTGCGGCCAGATCTTGTTCTGTGGTCAGCTTCGCTCAGGCTCGTGTACATCATAGAGCTCACGGTGCCCTGGGAGAGTGCAATGGAGGAGGCCTACGAGCGCAAGAAGTTGAGGTACACTGAGCTTGCAGCCGATGCGCAACAACAAGGCTGGAAAGCGAGGGTACGCCCAGTGGAAGTAGGCTGCAGAGGATTCGTGGCCACCTCAACATCCAGGCTCCTCAGGGAAATGGGAGTGCGAGGGAAGGCCCATCGACAGGCAGTGAAAGACCTCTCAAAAGCCGCTGAAAAGGGGAGTCAGTGGCTGTGGGTCAAGCGAAGGGACTCCACCTGGGCTTTCAAGTGAGTGATGCCATCTAGGGAGTGATCCTGGGACGCTGGGACTCACTGCTGAACCCTCTGGAGGTGTCGTGGGCCTATCAGCGAAACACTGAGGATGGGGGGCGCCCACTTGATAACCCAGAGGATGCCTTCACTCACTTGACCATCCCACTAAGTCGCATAGGTGTCTCAAGTATGCATTAGGGGATTGTAACATCTAGTCCTACACAACAGATCTTTATTTAAAATGCAAAAATAATGTACATTTTCCCTTAAAGGCCTACTGAAACCCACTACTACCGACCACGCAGTCTGATAGTTTATACATCAATGATGAAATCTTAACATTGCAACACATGCCAATACGGCAGGGTTAACTTATAAAGTGCAATTTTAAATTTCCCGCTAAACTTCCGGTTGAAAACGTCTATATATGATGACGTATGCGCGTGACGTCAATCGTTGAAACGGAAGTATTGGTACCCCATTGAATCCAATACAAAAAAGCTCTGTTTTCATCTCAAAATTTCACAGTATTCTGGACATCTGTGTTGGTGAATCTTTTGCAATTTGTTTAATGAACAATGAAGACTGCAAAGAAGAAAGTTGTAGGTGGGATCGGTGTATTAGCGGCTGGCTGTAGCAACACAACCAGGAGGACTTTGACTTGGATAGCAGACGCGCTAGCCGACGCTAGCCGCCGACCGCACGGATGATCGGGTGAAGTCCTTCGTCCTTCCGTCGATCACTGGAACGCAGGTGAGCACGGGTGTTGATGAGCAGATGAGGGCTGGCTGGCGTAGGTGGAGCGCTAATGTTTTTATCATAGCTCTGTGAGGTCCCGTTGCTAAGTTAGCTTCAATGGCGTCGTTAGCAACAGCATTGTTAAGCTTCGCCAAGCTGGGAATTATTAACCGTGTAATTACATGTCCATGGTTTAATAGTATTGTTGATCTTCTGTCTATCCTTCCAGTCAGGGATTTATTTATTTTGTTTCTATCTGCATTTGAGCCCGATGCTATCACGTTAGCTCAGTAGCTAAAGAGCTTCGCCGATGTATTGGCGTGGAGATAAATGTCACTGTGAATGTCCATTTCGCGTTCTCGACTCTCATTTTCAAGAGGATATAGTATCCGAGGTGGTTTAAAATACAAATCCGTGATCCACAATAGAAAAAGGAGAAAGTGTGGAATCCAATGAACCCTTGTACCTAAGTTACGGTCAGAGCGAAAAACGATACGTCCTGCACTGCACTCTAGTCCTTCACTCTCACTTTCTTCATCCACATATCTTTCATCCTTGCTCTAATTAATGGGGTAATTGTCGCTTACTCGGTCCGAATCGCTCTCACTGCATTGTAAACAATGGGAAAATGTGAGGAGTCCTTCCTCCGGTGACGTCACGCTACTTCCGGTATAGGCAAGGCTTTTTTTTATCAGCGACCAAAAGTTGCGACCTTTATCGTTGTTGTTCTCTACTAAATCCTTTCAGCAAAAATATGGCAATATCGCGAAATGATCAAGTATGACACATAGAATGGATCTGCTATCCCCGTTTAAATAAAAAAATGTCATTTCAGTAGGCCTTTAACAAGAGTCTCAAATTGTTTGGCTACAGTTAATAGTAGTTGTGCATTAATAAATTATCAGAATTTGAAACAACATACTCCAATATGAAATCACTTCTAATGGTTTCTTAAAAGTGTTGAAAGTTTTTGATATTGTATTGCTGTTTCTTTTAACCATTTTTGTGCAATAGTGCATAGTGTAGTATATGATGATCATTTATAGACATTTATACAGTAAAAGCTCCTTTGCTAAGCCTTGTTTTTGTAGTCTGTTGTTGTCCAAAGTTGACTATTGTGAATTTGTTCATCCTTATTCCAGTGTGTCTAGGTTGTATACATGCATTGTTTTGCCTTGCTGCTATTGCATTATTCTGCACCGGCTTCAGCCTGTCTGCGGAAATAGTCTGGCACTCCCTCTCCCAGCGCCCCCAAATCAGTGCAAGACACTTAGCTGGCTACTGATGTATAACACAGCCTCGCTGATAGTTGTTTCCCCCTGAACAGAGCCACATGTGTGGATCACAATATGCAACATTGTTCTGGGCTTTGTGGATCAAATATTCTAAAAGCACTTGAAAAATGATGTTCTTTGGAATATCAATACGTCCTGACTTCATTATTTCAGTATTGCATCGTTTATTATGTCTAATTTCGCCACGTTTCAGAATCAGTTGATGTCTCTTGATCCATGTTGTCATTGTACATAATCCGTCTGTATCATTATACCATACTTGCCAACCCTCCCGTTTTTAGCGGGAGAATCCCGATATTCAGCGCCTCTCCCGACAACCTCCCGACAGAGATTTTCTCCCGACAAACTCCCTTTATTCAGCCGGAGCTGGAGGCCAAGCCCCCCCCAAAAAAGTCTGCCGCAGCTGCGATTGGACCTGACCAGCCTCCGGGTACAAGTACTGGAGTACCAATTGCTTGCCAGGGAAGATCTTCCCCAGGAAGCAAGGATTGACCGGTTTTAGTTTAGTCTTTATTTGAAGGGACAATGTACAGAAACATTAAGCTCAAAGACAGATATGTTCTGTACCAGATTATAGCTAAATAGCTCATTTCCATCTGCAGTCCCTGGCTACCTAAATTAAAGGGATACAAAAATCATGCAATAAAATGATGACAATAAAATCATACACAAGTATTAAGAAAAAAGTCATAAAATGCCCTTTCATGGACACATACTTAATATACAATACAACCACACCTCATTTACATCATCACACAAAGACAATACATGCTTTTGTTCACATCTGTCATCATTTGTAAAAACAACCATGATTTTAACAGACACACCTCATAATTTACAATAAAAAATGCTCTCATGGATAAACATAATACACATTAGGTTGATGTGTCAAACATAATGCCCATCTTAGTAACTGTGTGAGCAGCTTTGATTGCTCCAAAGCCACTTTTTAACTTCAATTGTGAATGAAGAGTAATCTGTTAGACTTTTCAAGTTTGTTGTGAGGTCGTTCCATTCCTTTATGGCTTTATATGAAAAGGCTGATAGTGCAAAAGAGGTTTTACATCTGGGTACGCTACACTGCCCCCTGGTGGAGGCTCGTGTGTTTCTAGTTGTCACAGCAGATGTAAACTGGACAAAGTTTTGGGCCATGCTAGGGAGAGATGGAAGATTCCACACTCTCGTGCATTTGATGTAAGGCTGCAGCTAACGATTATTTTTCTATCGATTAATCTATAGATTATTTTTTCGATTAATCGGTTAATCTATAGATTATTTTTTCGATTAATCTATAGATTATTTTTTCCTTTTGCCGATTATTTTTTTATTCAAAATGAAGATGAAAAAATAAATGTAGGCCCGTTTTTTCAAAAGGCATGGCTTTTATTTACAAAAAAAAGAAGTATGGCCACTCAGTCAACATTGACAACAACATGACTAAATATTCTGTAACAATGTAAACATTTAAAACTTTTAACATTTAACAAAATTAAAAGTAGCTTATTTGCTTTTTAATGTGCAAATATAAAAGTCAACATCCAGTGCAAATCTTAATATTCTGCAATAGTATAAGCATTTCAAAAGTAAAAGTATTGCTTATTTTGCTTTAAAATGTGCAAAAATAAAGATAAACATCCAATACAAAAAAGTGCAAAACGAAATATTCTGTAACAACAGTGTAAACATTTCAACAAAAGTGAAAGTATTGCTTATTTGCTAAAATGTGCAAAAATAAAGATAAACATCCAATACAAAAAAGTGCCAATCTAAATATTCTGGAGCACTGTAAACATTAAGTATTGCTTTTAAAATGTGCAAAATAAACATCCAGTCCAACACAGTACACAATAACCAATTCTACTCATTCCAGTGAGTGTCTAACAGTTGTAATGAAGAAATGTTAGCATGTGTACATGTTTGGTTCTTTTCTTGTATACAATATTCCCAGCAGCTGAAAATAGGCGCTCAGAAGGGGTCGATGTGGCTGGAACTGAGAGCTAATTAGCCTTCACCTCAAGCCAGGATTGCGAGCGAGCTGAGCTGCAGTTTAAGTTTCTAGAAGGTCAACGGGCTCATAGTGATGTTACTAGTAGTTGACTGGGAGGTGTTTATTATCATTTGGGGAGAGTCCGCTGCCTGATGCTCACCTGCTAAACACCTATCTGCTCCACGCTGAAGCGCTGACTACATGCGCTCTGAATACGCACTGCTGATTGGCTGATAATGCTGCGTGTGTACCAATCAGATGGTTGTGTGGGTGGGACAATGCTGCGTGTGTACCAATCAGATGGTTGTGTGGGTGGGACAATGCTGCGTGCTGAGACAGAGGCAGACGGAGCAAAGCAGCTTGTTAAGACTTTAGCTTAGAAACTCGTTCGGTACACCGCCGTACCGAACCGAAAGCCCCGCACCGAAACGGTTCAATACAAAACACGTACCGTTACACCCCTAGCAGATACAAATGACACATTCATGTTTTTGTGTAATGATGACAACGTATGCTCGCGCGGACGATTGACTAGTTGATGGTTTTCTTTTCAAATGTTCGTTTATAGCCGTTGTGCTGCTATGATAGGCCATTTCCGCTCGACACAGTGTGCATACAACAACATTATTAGGCCGTTTATTGAAATACTCCCACACTATTGGCATGCTTTCCCCCCCTCGCTCGCACCGCTCGCATCGTCTTCTTTGATCGTCTGCTTTGCGCTTCGCCATGACGGTAGTGTGACGTCATTATGCGACGCGTCGACGCACAAAAACGGCGTCGACGTATTTACGTAACCGATGACGTCGACTACGTCGACGCGTCGTTTCAGCCTTAATTTGATGAAAGCACTTTTGTGCGTGCCACACAGCAATGCATCATCAGAGAGGGTGGTCAGCATGGTTAGAAAAATAGTGACAGAGAATAGAAAGAGGATGGCCAATTCAACCCTTAACAAAGCATTGTACTTTCAAGTACAACAATGAGTAGATGAGTGTTGTGTGTATATGTGTAAATAAATGAACACTAAAATTCAAGTATTTCTTTTATTTATATATAATTAAATAAATATATATATATATATATATATATATATATATATATATATATATATATATATATATATATATATATATATATATATATATATATATATATAAAGCTAGAATTCACTGAAAGTCAAGTATTTATATATATATATATATATATATATATATATATATATATATATATATATATATATATATATATATATATATATATATGAAATACTTGAGTTGGTGAATTCTAGCTGTAAATATACTCTCCTCTTAACCACGCCCCCGCCCCAACTCCCGATATTGGAGGTCTCAAGGTTGGCAAGTATGCATTATACGTTCCACTTTTTGCAGTGGCCCACTCTCATCCGCAGAAAAATGCTCGAGGGCATGATGCTACCTACCGCCACCATGCTTTGAAAGCCTTGATTCAACCAAACATACATTCTTGTCATGGCTCAGTCGCATCAATTTTCTCCACAGGTCACTTGCAGGGCTGTAGATTTTCTTATTTTCCACATAGAGCTGGTGCTACAGAGGCTGATAGTTATGCAGCACAGAAAGATGTATCACAAGTATAACCTGTCCGTTGTCACATCTCAAAACATACTGGCTAATGATAACTTGAGTAATGTAACCAAGTTAAATATTACTGTCGTACAGCCCTAATCTTGGAGAAACGAGCTATTGCAAGGAATTTAGAGATTTCATCATCTACGGTCCGTAATATCATCAAAAGGTTCAGAGAATCTGGAGAAAGCACTGCACGTAAGCAATAATATTACAGACCTTGGATCCCTCAGGCGGTACTACATCAAAAAGCGACATCAGTGTGTAAAGGATATCACCACATGGGCTCAGGAACACTTCAGAAAACCACTGTCAGTAACTACAGTTGGTCGCTACATCTGTAAGTGCAAGTTAAAACTCTACTATGCAAAGCCAAAGCCATTTATCAACAACACCCAGAAACGCTGCAGGCTTCGCTGGGCCTGAGCTCATCTAAGATGGACTGAGGCGAAGTGAAAATGTGGTCTGACGAGTCACTCAAATATTTACTCTGAATTAGAAATGTTATTCTTGATTTCAATCATATTATCAATAAATATATATATATATTTATTTATGTAACACATAAGGCTTAGGTCAAGCTGATTATAAAATAAATTAAAAAAACCCAAACCAGTGAAGTTGGCACGTTGTGTAAATCGTAAATAAAAACAGAATACAATGATTTGCAAATCCTATACAACCTATATTCAATTGAATAGACTGCAAAAACAAGATACTTAACATTCAAACTGAAAAACTTTATTTTTTGCAAATATTAGCTCCTTTGGAATTTGATGCCTGCAACATGTTTAAAAAAAGCTGGCACAAGTGGCAAAAAAGACTGAGAAAGTAGAGGAATGCTCATCAAACACTTATTTGGAACATCCCTCAGGTTGCATTGCATGAGCAAATTGTCGAACAGTTTAAGAACAACATTTCTCAACGAGCTATTGCAAGGAATTTAGGGATTTCACCATCCAAGGTCGTTAATATCATCAAAAAATTCAGACAATCTGGAGAAATCACTGCACGTATGCGATGATATTACGGACTTTCGATTCCTCAGGCGGAACTGCATCAAAAAGCGACATCAGTGTGTTAAGGATATCACCACATGGGCTCAGGAACACTTCAGAAAACCACTGTCAGTAACTACAGTTTGTCGCTACATCTGTAAGTGCAAGTTAAAACTCTACTATGCAAAGCAAAAGCCATTTAACAACAACACCCAGAAACGCTGTAGGCTTCGCTGTGCCTGAGCTCATCTAAGATGGACTGAGGCGAAGTGAAAAAGTGTTCTGTGGTCTGACGAGTCCACATTTCAATTTGTTTTTGGAAACTGGACGTCGTGTCCTCCGGACCAAAGAGGAAAAGAACCATCCGGATTGTTATAGGCGCAAAGTTCAAAAGCCAGCATCTGTGATGGTATGAGGGTGTATTAGTGCCCAAGGCATGGGTAACTTACACATCTGTGAAGGCACCATTAATGCTGAAAGGTAACATACAGGTTTTGGAGCAACATATGTTGCCATCCAAGCAACTTTATCGTGGAGGCCCCTGCTTATTTCAGCAAGACAATGCCAAGCCATGTGTAACAACAGCGTGGCTTTATTGTAAAAGAGTGCGGGTACCAGACTGGCCTGCCTGTAGTCCAGACCTGTCTCCCATTGAAAATGTGTGGCGCAATATGAAGCGTAAAATATGACAACGGAGACCCCGGACTGTTGAACAACTTAAGCTGTACATCAAGCAAGACTGGAAAAGAATTCCGCCTGAAAAGCTTCAAAAATTGGTCTCCTCAGTTCCCAAACGTTTACTGAGTGTTGTTAAAAGGATAGGCCATGTAACACAGTGGTAAAAATGCACTTGTTCCAACTTTTTTGCAATGTGTTGCTGCCATTAAATTCTAAGTTAATGATTATTTGCCACAAAAAATGTAATGTCTCAGTTCGAAAAAGTGTGGATTCTGGGAAAAGTGGGAATTTTTCAAACTTTGATAATTGTTAGTTTGAATGTCCAGGATGAGTGGAATGTGTTGATGAAGGAATGTTTGAATCGGTTGAGAAATGTGGAAGTTTGAAAAACTGTTCAATCGTCCGGAAGCGTTAAGATGCTAATCAATTGTATCACATTACTATGTGTGACTAACAATCCATAAAAAAATAATCCATTATCTATGCCCCTTTTCCTGTCAATTTTCAGTAATATAGTAGACGAACGGGCAAAACGCAGAGTAACAGTTTTGCTAGTTGTTGTCGGTATCACCAATAATGTTGCGTAAAGTAATAGATGATAGTAATCTTATCAAATGATAACACTCCACATCATTTACCACGGCATTGTTTGAAAGCCATTTTGGGCAGTGGAGCAAATTATTTTCAGCCATTTGCTTAATTAAAAGGTCAAAATCCAACAGCTGTTTGGACTGATGATATTTGGATCACTACTTGTGAAGAAATGGCTTCAAAAGACTCCATCTAATGCTACGTTCACACTGCACGGTATGATGCATAATTCAGATTTTTTTGTTAAAACTGACATTTTTGTCAGTTTGACTTCTACAGTATGTACCAATGTGTCTATTGTAGGGGTGTAACGGTACGTGTATTTGTATTGAACCGTTTCGGTACCGTGGTTCCGGTTCAGTTTGGAGGTGTACCGAACGAGTTTCCACACGACCATATGAAGTAGCCGCCTAAGCTAAAGTCTTAACAAGCTGCTCTGCTTTCTGCCTCTGTCTCCTACACAGCACCCAGCATTGTCCCACCCACACAACCATCTGATTGGTTACAACCATAGCGGTAACAGCCAATCAGCAGTGCGTATTCAGAGCGGTAACAGCCAATCAGCAGTGCGATTCAGAGCGGTAACAGCCAATCAGCAGTGCATACTCAGAGCACATGGAGTCAGTGCTTCTGCGGTGGGGTTAGCAGATAGGTGTTTAGCAGGTGAGCATCAGGCAGCGGACTCTCCCCAAATTAAAATAAACACCTCCCAGTCAACTACTAGTAACATCACTATGAGCCCGTTGACGTTCTATAAACAAACTGCAGCTCAGCTCACTCGCAGTCCTGGCTTGAGGTGAAGGCTAATTAGCTTTTAGTGTAACGTTAGTTCATTTTGCGGTGTGTGTGTGTTAGCTCATTGTGCGGTGTGTGTGTGTGTGTGTGATCATTAGTAATGCAGCAGCCTAGTTTTGAATGGCGTGGTCCCTGCTATCACAGGTTGATACAAATATAACATTTACATAATAAAAATCAACTGCAGGCTTCCCAAATGCTGTAATAAATTAAGCATGATGAGTTGACTTGAAACTGTTTAATGTTGCACTTTTTATATGTAGAAGAAAAATTTTGTAATTTTATTTAATCTGAGCAATAACTTGAGGCAGTTTAATGTTGATTAACATGGGCAGAATTATTATAGTGTTCCCAATGTTAAAAGGGTAAATCCATTGTTTACAAATTTGGTAAATAAATAACCAAAAAATTTGTATTTTGTTGTTTTCTTACTGTACCGAAAATGAACCGAACCGTGACCTCTAAACCGAGGTACGTACCGAACCGAAATTTTTGTGTACCGTTACACCCCTAGTCTATTGTAAACCTAATATCCTCCTTCTTAAAACTTCACAGAGTTACCTGGAACTTTTCCTCTGTTTTTTAGTATCAGTCAATCCAATAAGTGCTGCCAAACACAATGTTTGATGCTGACAAAGTGAAAGTTTTAGCTGCAGACTGCAGTCAATGATCATTACTAATGAGAATTAAATAGGCCATGGCCTCATCAAGTTGAAATCCGTTCTTTGAACCACATTAATTTCAGAGGCTAAAAATATTTAAGATTTGAATGCAACTGACGTTTCATCTTTTTGTAGTTATGTTGTCCACTCATCATAACACAAAAACTGCAAATCAGAAATGTAACCACACATTTGCCAAAATTATGCTTCTAAAGTTCCATGACCTAAGGTTGCCAAGTTTCAGAAAATGACAAGAGTGAGACTTTTAAGAAAATGTGGCCTTTTTAAACACCGATTTGTCCTGTTTTAACTTCGATTTATACCTTTATACCTTATACTGATGTCCTCATCTCCAACAGCTCTTCCTGCACCGTGGCCTCCTAATGCTAGTCTTAATAACCATAAACTACAAATGAAAATCATCTCCACTGTTTTCTCTGCTTGCTCTTCTGTGTCATCCTGCATCTGTGTTCTCAATTTGTATCTTTTCTACATCTCTGTTTTAACTGTCCTCAATCTTCTGATCTCTCTTCATCTTCTAGTGGTGCCGACTCTTCAGTAAGGAAAGTAGCTATTGGCTGTGGTAAAAATTGAGAGATGACATTGCCTCATTTGCATAATTGATTAGAATGGATGCTGTCGGAGAGAGTAATAATGTAGTGGGAGACATAAAAAGTGAGTTAAAAATGTAAATGCGTTTTGTTCTGTTTATTCTTAGTTTAGTTGAATTTTTCTTCGTTCTGAATGTTAGTGTATCAAAGTTAATCAAAAGACTGAAGGGTTGTGATCAACGTTCCCTCTAAGGTGCGCAATTGCGCACTGCTCAAGCATCCTCTGCGCACAGCAAATATATGCCGCCCACCAAATCAAATCCCATCTGAATTCTAAACAAAATAAACACATTTATTCTGTGTAATTTTGCAATGCAACTCTGAGTGACAGTGACAACAAGCGGCCCTAACGGTGTTCGTCAACACCGTTCAATTGAACACCGTTCAATTATTGTAACGTCTATCGAGATGCTTCGAGGACAGGAATTATATCGATCACTTTATTGAGCAAATCTGTTTATTTTCGGCCATAACCACACCAAAAACATGAGTAAAAAACTTCTATCTCGAAAAACTAGTCATTTTCTGCCGTACAAACCAGGCCAAAACCGACTTGTCATCTGTCACCAACACGCATACCACTAAACCACTGGTGCGTTTATGGCCACACAAAAAGTCGGACAACTCAAACACCACACACAGTTACACTATGACTCCTCAGTCATACGTGTGCATATTCTACTGTCATTTATTATTAGTGTTAATTTATTTATATTAATCATGGAATGCTGTTACTAGAGAAAGTTACAGGAATGCACACTTCATCCTATGCTTACATTTCATTGTGCAACATGAGGATGTTTAAGGGGAACTAAATGTGATCTCTGAAAGGGGTACAAATGATTTTCAAAGCAGGACCCCCACCCAGACATATTGTACAATACTAATCCATAGCTTATGAAAAACAAGATTTCTTTTATTTTCATTACAAGTGGGCCAAATCGCTAATATTACAAAATAATCTCATGAAAATGACTCCTCTCATTTGAGTGTTATTATAAAAGATTGGTTTGAGACAGGTGTGCTGCTGGTATTGCCACGTGTGATGTTGCTCACATGTGCTCCACTGAATGCTCAGGGAGTTTTTGTGTTTGCTCAGACACATGAAAAATTAGAGGGAACATTGGTCGTGATATTCCCAAACCAATTTGACGAATCTATTGACTGGCTCATTAACATGAACGACAGGTTTGTTTTTTTTGAAGCGTGACAGTGATTAAACATTTACATCTCACTATGTAAACAGAATCAGAATCACTTAATTAATCCCCAAGGGGAAATTAAGATTTTCAGCACAATCCCATTCAAGAGCAGACAAACATTACTGGGAGACAGAACAGGATCGCTGACGGGTCTGCCAACTTCTGGCGCCCTTTACAAAAAAGGTGAGAAACAGGTAAACGCTGGGGGGGTGAGAAAAAAAAATCTGTCTAAGCCTGGGCCCCTGGAGAGGAGGTCCAGACTAAGGCCAAGGACAAAAAAACTCATAGCCATAGCACACAAACATGTGTGTAAGAGGGAAACATCAAAGAATACAAAGGACATTAAAGACATTAAAAGAGCAGAGCTCATGCAACCAGCCACTTCTACACACAGCCACAAAAGTAAAACAAAAACAACAACAAAAAAAACATATACACTGTGGTGGCCTCTGAGGTGTTCCATGCCATCGTCTGCTGGGGTGGGGGGAGCATGGCCAGAGACAGGAGCACTGCTTGTAATCATGCTCTGACCAAATATGACTAGTTAGCATTCCAACAAGTCAATGACATCAACAAAGCATCATGAAACTTTTGGTGGACAAAATGAGACAATGAGATTTTACATGTAAACAAACTGTTGGTTTTGTTTGTATTTTCCCTCCATCTTTTTCCATTTTCAATCCTTTTTTAGAAATGTTCCAGGGAGCCACTATGGCGGCACTAAAGAGCCGTGGGTTGCTGAACCCCGGTCCAGAATAACAAAAATTAATTAAAGGCCTACTGAAACCCACTACTACCGACCACGCAGTCTGATAGTTTATATATCAATAATGAAATCTTAACATTGCAACACATGACAATACGGCCGGGTTAACTTATAAAGTGCAATTTTAAATTTCCCGCCACACTTCCGGTTGAAAACGTTTTTTTATGCTGACGTATGCGCGTGACGTCAAGGGTTGGTACGGAAGTATACGGACCCATTGAATCCTATACAAAAAACTCTGTTTTCATCTCAAAATTCCACAGTATTCTGGACATCTGTGTTGGTGAATCTTTTGCAATTTGTTTAATGAACAATGGAGACCGCAAATAAGAAAGTTGTAGGTGGGATCGTGTATTAGCGGCAGACTACAGCAACACAAGCAGACGCGCTACCCGCCGAACTCACCTTAACTTCCTCCGTCTCCGGGCCGCCAACTGCATCTGTGATCGGGTGAAGTCCTTCGTCGCACCGTCGATCGCTGGAACGCAGGTGAGCACGGGTGTTGATGAGCATATGAGGGCTGGCTGGCGTAGGTGGAGAGCTAATGTTTTTCGCATAGCTCTGTGAGGTCCGGTTGCTAAGTTAGCTTCAATGGCGTCGTTAGCAACAGCATTGTTAACCTACGCCAGCCTGGAAAGCATTAACCGTGTAGTTACCTGTCCATGGTTTAATAGTATTGTTAATTTTCTATCTATTCTTCCAGTCAGAGGTTTATTTCTTTTGTTTCTATATGCAGTTAAGCACGATGCTATCACGTTAGGTCGTAGCGAAAGTGTTTCGCCGATGTATTGTCGTGGGGATAAAAGTCACTGTGAATGTCCATTTCGCGTTCTCGACTCTCATTTTCAAGAGGATATAGTATCCAAGGTGGTTTAAAATACAAATCCGTGATCCACAATAGAAAAAGGAGAAAGTTTGGAATCCAAGGAGCCAGCCTGTACCTAAGTTACGGTCAGAGTGAAAAAAGATATGTCTTGCACTGCATTCCAGTCCTTCACTCTAACGTTCCTCATCCTCGCTCAAATTAATGGGGTAATCGTCGCTTTCTCGTTCCGAATCTCTCTCGCTCCATTGTAAACAATGGGGAATTGTGAGAAGTCCTTCCTCCGGTGACGTCACGCTACTTCCGGTACAGGTAAGGCTTTTTTTATCAGCGAGCAAAAGTTGCAACTTTATCGTCGATGTTCTCTACTAAATCCTTTCAGCAAAAATATGGCAATATCGCGAAATGATCAAGTATGACACATAGAATGGATCTGATATCCCCGTTTAAATAAAAAAAAATCATTTCAGTAAGCCTTTAAGTATCAGCCAGAGAAGATTGTCTTTCAAGATTGGCATTGAAAAGCGTCAACTGTCATCTCAGGTATTTCTTCGCTAAAAACATTCAAAATTGATAGGTGGACGATCAATTTGGCGCATACCTAAAATTATTGATTGAATTACTTTTAGGAAAAATACTGGTAATTATATTTCATGTAGTTTTAAAAGTAATTTATTGGCAACACTAAATTGGCCCGTAGTGTGTGAATGTGAGTGTGAATGTTGTCTATCTGTCGTCACCTGCGATGAGGTGGCGACTTGTCCAGGGTAGGGTTGTATGTTATACCGGTATTAGTATAGTACGCGATACTAATGAATCATATTCGGTACGATACCGCCTCTGAAAAGTACCGGTCCCGCATTATACCAAATTTGTGGTGTCACCCAAAACTAATGTAAAGTATCAAACAACAGAAGAATAAGTGATTATTACATTTTAACAGAAGTGTAGAGAGAACATGTTAAAAGACAAAATAAGCAGATATTAACAGTAAATGAACAAGTAGATGAATAACTCATTTTCTACCACTTGTCCTTAATAATGTTGACAAAATATTAGAATGTTAAATTACACAATATGTTACTGCATATGTCAGCAGCTAAATTAGACTTAGACAAACTTTAATGATCCACAAGAGACATTGTTTCACACAGTAGCTCAGTTACAAAGGATGGAAAGTGTAAGGATGGAAAGGATAATGCAGGTATAAAGTAGACTAAAAATGTACCGTAGTAGCAATATAAAAGATAAGATATATGTAATATTGACATATTATATATGCAGTTTATAATATATACTGATATATTATGTTATATTTTTATATAATATATACAATATATAACAATTACCATGTACAATATTACAGTATATCTAACAGCTGCAGCATAAAATAGAGAGTAGATCCAGCAGAAAATATACATTATAAACAAAGAGAGGTAGCGAACATAGAAGTGGTCAGGTAATAGACAGATATCATCTATTGTGTATGGCGAGTGATTATACAGCTGGATGGAGTGCGGAACGAAGGAGTTCTTGAATCGAACATTTTGGGAACGAAGCTGAATGAGCCTGTTGGAGTATGAGCTCCGCTGTCCCTGAATTGTCTGGTGGAGATGGTGGGCAGGATTGTCCATGATGGCGAGCAGTTTGTCCAGTGTCCTCCTGTCCCTCACTGGCACAAATGCCTCCAACTGCATGCCAATAATTTGGCCGGCTTTCCGGTTCAGTTTGTCAATCCGGTTTAAGTCCCTTTTGCTGGTGCTGCTCCCCCAACAAACCACTGCAAAGTACAGGGCACTGGCCACAACAGACTGACAAAAGATCCCCAAAAAGTAAAAGGAGCCTTTGTTTGCTTACTTACTAAAAAAAAGACAAGTTGTCTTGTTTTTATTTTATCTAAGGACAAACTTGCAATAAGAAACATATGTTTAATGTACCGTAATATTTTTTTGTTAAAATAAAGCCAATAATGCAATTTTTTGTGGTCCCCTTTATTTAGAAAAGTATCGAAATACATTTTGATATCGGGTCTAGTCTATCTAGTCAAGGGTTTACCAGCCACACATGCGACCCCGAGAGGGACAAGTGGTAGAAAATGGATGGATGAATACACTGATTCTAAAACGGTTCATGGATGATCTAATCTAAGTCGAACTTTGACGTTACTAATGTCTGTTAAGTTTGTTTACAGGAAGTGTAAGTAAATGAGATGGCAGATGAGAAACGGAGTGACAGGGACAGACGCATTTACATTTTCCGGTGCTGAAGTGTTTTTTTGCCAATAGAGTTAATTTTCTGCCTCACTAACCGTTGGAAACATGAAGAAGAGAGGTGTGCTGCAGCCAGATAGCGTCTCTTAAAAACACAGCATGCTAGAGACATTGTTTGACAGGATCTGGCTGCCCTGAGGAGGCTGCAGCAGCTCTGCCTTCTCTGAATTTACAAACCAGCATCAGAGGTGAATTTTAAAAAGGGTCAGCTTGGCAGAGTCTCTTCTTTTTTTCTTTTTTTGAGCACAGAACTGATTTATCAAGGAAGAGGTGGATGTTTAGTTTTTTATTCATAAATCATCACTATGACAATGAAGTTGGAAAATTAATGTGGCATCGCAGCATGAGGTTATTGGTGAGCAAATATGTCTCCAGTCAGGAGATCTAAGTTAAAATCTCAGTTTGGAGATTGTGTGTTTCTCCTCTGATGTTCCTCTAACATCCCAAAACATGCATGTTAGGCTAATAAGAGACTTTGGTAACACTTTAGTATGGGGAACACATATTCACCATTAATTAGTTTCTTATTAACATGCAAATTAGTAACATATTGGCTAGGGATGTCTGATAATGGCTTTTTGCCGATATCCGATATTGTCCAAGTCTTAATTACCGATACCGATATCAACCGATACGATATATACAGTCGTGGAATTAACACATTATTATGCCTAATTTGGACAACCAGGTATGGTGAAGATAAGGTCCTTTTTTTAAAAATTTATAAAATATGATTAATAAATTAAAAACATTTGCTTGAATAAAAAAGAAAGTAAAACAATATAAAAACAGTTACATAAAAACTAGTAATTAATGAAAATGAGTAAAATTAACTGTTAAAGGTTAGTACTATTAGTGGACCAGCAGCACGCACAATCATGTGTGCTTACGGACTGCATCCCTTGCAGACTGTATTGATATATATTGATATATAATGTAGGTACCAGAATATTAATAACAGAAAGAAACAACCCTTTTGTGTGAATGAGTGTAAATGGGTGAGGGAGGTTTTTTGGGTTGGTGTACTAATTGTAAGTGTATCTTGTGTTTTTTATGTTGATTTAAAAAAAAACACAAAAAAAACGATACCGATAATAAAAAAAACCCGATACCGATAATTTCCGATATTACATTTTAAAGCATTTATAAGTACTTAATGCGTTATTCTGCATGGCCTTATTATACAACCAGTAAGGCATTAACTAAGAGTCTTCCCTCAATAACCTCAGAATGATTGCTTATTAGTAACCCTAACCCTTAGATGTTCCCCTAGTGTCCAAATAACTCTAAATTAAGTATTTGTTACTTTAATAAGCAACTAATTAATGGTGAATATGTTCCCCATACTAAAGTGTTACCAAGACTTTAAATGTTTAAGTTAAAGTACCACTGATTGTCACACACACACTGGGTGTGGTGAAATTACCCTCTGCATTTGATCAATCAATCGATCAATCAAAGTTTACTTATATAGCCCTAAATCACGAGTGTCTCAAAGGGCTGCACAAGCCTCAACGACATCCTCGGCTCAGATCCCACATCAGGGCAAGAAAAAAACTCAACCCAATGGGATGACAATGAGAAACCTTGGAGGGGACCGCAGATGTGGGGACCCCTCCACTGGGTGACCCCCTGGGAGGTGAGGGGAGCAGTGAGCAGCAGTGGTGGCCGCGCTAGGGAATCATTTTGGTGATTTAACCCCCAATTCCAACCCTTGATGCTGAGTGCAAATCAGCACAGAAATGTGAATATGACTTCCAGTGAAGGAGGATCCTAATAAGGATAACGCATATCGATGAATGGGACATTTTTAAGAGATAATTGGAATTAATTTAATTAAAAATAAACAATTTTGAATTAATTAAAATTAGGAGTGTAATGCTTTCTGGTGTAAATGATAAACAACAGTTAGGTTTACTGTTTTAAATTAAAATAATCGTAAAACCTAGTAATAACAACTGCATCAATTTAGTAACGTGTCATCAAAGAGTAAAAATGCATTTCTTTCAACAAAAAGGGTAATATTAAAAAAATGGATGGATGTTGATAGTCATACTCATACTGACTGGTATACACAAGCTATGGAGATGATATCAGGAGAAAAAAAAACTGCATTTAGTTTAGATAATGATAATATAGATAATATATTCGAATATCCAGCCATCCTTCCATTTTCTACCGCTTGTCCCTCTCGGGGTCACGGGGGGTGCTGGAGCCTATATATGGGATCATGTGACGATCTGTCTCTTAATTTCTGTTTGTTTTCCTTGTTTTGTATTCACTTCCTGTCAGTGCTCTTGTTTTGTTTCCACTTCCTGCTTGTCCCGCTGAGCACTGTTTTTTCCCTCACCTGCGGCTGATTGGCCAATCAGCATGCTTCTATTTATGCTTGTCTGGAGCGCTCCTCAGTGCTCGAAGATTGACTTATGTTGGTAACTGTTACATGCAAGACTGCTTTCGCCTTCTGTTTAATGAGATTAAAACTCATTTTACCTGCTCTCCGTTCTCCTGGTTCCTGTCAGGGTTTGTTGATTACGAACCCCAAGATGCAGAGATGGCGGCAGGCATTGTCCAGGAAAACATGATTTAATTTAACACTATAGCAAAAAAACAAACAAAAGGCGCGCACAAGGCGGAGAACAAACTTGGCTATGAACTAAAATAGCGCAAAGGCTAACTGTCGACAAGAAACAAAAACACTTACTGTGACACGAAGGAACTATGACATGAGCAGAGTGAACAAAAGTAGACAGAGCTACAACGACAAGTATTATGACAGGTAGTAGTGACATTGACAATCAACAGGTAAAAGCTACCATAATCCAGCGCAGAGTGGAAGAAAAAGCAGGTCGAAATAGCAGCTGGCTGATGGACACCAGGTGTGGCCCGGTGCCAATCAGCCAAAGCTGAGGGGAAAAAACACTCTGGGAGACAATCAGGAAATAACCAAAATAAGAGTGCTGACAGGAACTAAAGACAGGAAACAAAGACAAACGCAGAGGAAAACTAAGACATAGCCAGACTGTCAGGGACAAGCCTGACAGTTCCTGCATCTTGGGGTTACTAAAACTGCAGCCATGCGAGTTCCTAACAGATCAATTTTAGAAATGTGTTTTTACTATTAAATGAACCTAAAATATGACATCTTTTATCTTTGTGGAAAATATTGGACACAATGTGTTGTCAAGCTTATGAGATGCGATGCAAGTGTAAGCCACTGTGACAATATTGTTCTTTGTTTAAATGTTTTTATTTGATCTTTTTTATAAATTGCTGTGATGATAATGTAAATGAGGGATTTCTAATCACTGCTATGTTGGAATTCTTATTAATATTGATACTGTTGTTGGTATTCATTTTTGTTTGACTACTTTTTGGATTGTTTTGTGTCATGTTTGTGTGTCTTCTCAATTGCTCTGTTGATTGCTGTTCTGAATGTTGCTGGGCCGTGTTTGGTTTTGGAATTGGAATTGTATTATTATGGTATTATTGTGTATAATTTTGTTGGATTGATTAATAAATAAATAAATAATACAAATAATAATAATAAAAAAAAACATGATTCGATAAACTCATGGACTAGTGATACTGCTAATTTCCTGGAGAATAAAGCTGGCGCCATTAATAGCTAGCAAGCAGCCAGAGCTGTTATTCACTAGCTGGCAGTTGGCACCGTTAATCGCTGGCACTGTTGATCGCTAGCAGCTGGCGCCATTAATCGCTATCTAGTTAAAATGCTAACATGAATTTAGTCTTTACCCTGCTCATTACCTTGAGAAGCATCTAGCGCGCTTATCGCTAGTTATCTTACATGCTAACATGAATACAAGAGACATTAACGTCTTTCCCCATTAATAACAACATACCACAGGCTAACCTTGTATAAACAAATTACTGCATGAGCATTTAAGATATTAAATTGTCTACACTGAACCTCGGGTTGTGCTCTCTTAGAATATAGAGTGAATATTTGTAATAAAATCTTCATTTTCAATAACAAAGCAATCCAAAACACCATACACAAAACAAACAGCATACAGCAACGGCACCATATTTCAAAATGGCAAAAAAAAGAAAAAGTATCTAATATACATTTTCAAAATGTGGTCATAAGGAAAATATATTCAGTAGTTGCCAGACTATCATTACTATTTAAACAATAAACCAAAATGTTGAAAATAACTACTATACAGAAAAGTAGGGGAGGACTATTGTGGTAAAAATAATAATCACAATTATTTTTGATTGGTATTAAAATCACAATTAGTAACACAATTATTCCTTAATTTAAAAAACATGAGTATTTATCGGACCACAAAATCTAAACTTCGGATATAAAATTGTTGTGAATACAAAAACTAGTAAAATAAGAAATAATAGTAACAACAAAAAATGTAATCAATTGTAATATGAAAAAACAATAAAATTCAGTTCTTACATTTTATTTTATTTTGTATTCAGTTTTTTACCTTTTACACTTGTTTTACCAACGTAGTAAGAGCTTTTTTGTCATAAATAAAATGTAATAAAATGTTTGTTGATTAAATGCAAAACCTCACAGACACTTTTGTATTTTAAGTCAAAGCATACATATTTTGTAAATGTAATTTAGGGCTGCATCAAACGATTATTTCTTGAATCTATTAATCTGTTCATTTATTTTTTAGATTAATCGATTAAGTTGCTGCATAATTTTTTTTTTTCCGAATGAATTCTCCAAACATACACCAACAATTTTCTTTTATGTAGAAACTTTAAATGTATGTTGTTTGGTTCTGGACTACAAAAGAAAGTGCGATTATCTGATACCATCACATGTATTAATGGTAAATTATATTATGAGAGCTATTGACCATATGATCTAAAAAAGGACCCAAAAAAAGCGCCTAACTTTTTGGGAAGTAAACTAACTATTAGTGGGACTGACACTAATACATTTGACTTTAAAATACTTAAAATCACTAAATGATTTTGCTTTTTAATTTTTTATCAAAAATATAATCAGCAGGAAACACATGAAGTCATTGTAACAATATCTACTAAATAATTAGACTATTTCATTATTCTCTTTTATTTCATACAGTTGTTTAACCAATGTAAAGTAGAAGTCTTCCTGTGTCCAGGGACTTGTTCACTGATTTGTTTTTAAACATTAACAGACACAATATCGATCTAATCACTCTTATCACTGATATACCGTACTAACCTTGGTATCAATCGCATCGAAAAAAGAAATTTAGTTAATCTGCATGATTTTATTAGTTTGGGTACTTATATTATTAGTATGCTGTCTGTCCATCTCTATTGACACATCAAGTTTGAAAGTAGTGCAACTGTTTGACTACGGATTGGTAAATAACTATTTAGTGTAAGATTTAAGAGGTGTGGCATCAGTTGATTAGATTGGATATACATGAGTAGCTAGACTACCCATCATGCCTTGCATTTTGTGAATACAGTTATAGTTACATGTTTGTTAGTGCAAAGTTGTACAGTTTGTACATTTATCTTACATCAATAATGTTGTGCATAAAATATGTTGTGGGTGTTTAGAATGTTCTTGTTAAGTTTAGCTTCGTAGTTTAGTCGCTGTTCCAATTGGCCGTCTCAACATTGTTTAGGTCAGGACGAGGTGGTTGAGCGTATCAGGGATGAAGGAGCGGTCCCCGACACATAAACAAATATTTTTTCTCCTCCCAATGACAGCATTTGACTTACATTTATGTCATTTTCCCCGATATTCTGCATTTCACAACAGATTTCATTTTATTGGCCAATTATCAGTCAATCAATTAATCATTTATTTGTGTAGCCCTTAATCACAAGTGTCTCAAAGGGCTGCTCAAGCCACAACGACATCCATGAATTGACTTACCATGAATTGATTACGTGGACTGCGACTTAAACAAGTTGAAAAACGTATTCAGGTGTTACCATTTAGTGGTCAATTGTACGGAATATGTACTGAACTGTGCAATCTACTAATAAAAGTTTCAATCAATCAATCAATCCTCGGCTCGGATCCCACATCAGGGCAAGAAAAAACTCAACCCACTTGGATACAATGAGAAACCTTGGAGGGGACCGCAGTGGTCCACCCCGGGTCACGACTTTGAACAGCTAGCGCGTCATCTGTGGTCACGTAATAACCTCTCCACGAAGGAGAGGGGGGCAGAGCAGAAAAGAGACAGCAGATCAACTGGTCTAAAAGAGGGGTCTATTTAAAGGCTACCGTATACAAATGAGTTTTAAGATGGGACTTAAGTGCTTCTACTTAGGTGGCATCTCTAACTGTTACTGGTAGGGCCTTCTGGAGTACTTGAGCCCGAATACAAAACGCTCTATAGCCCGCAGACTGTTTTTGGGCTCTGGGAATCACTAATATTACACTATTACAGGCACTAATACCAATTATGTGATTCTGTCCACGGTCATGGTAACGCCACAATTATATTGCCTTACTATCATACTTGCCAACCTTGAGACCTCCGATATCGGGAGGTGGGGGTGGGGGGGGGCGTGGTTGGGGCGCGGGGCGTGGTTAAGGGCGTGGTTAATAGGACAGTGTATTTACAGCTAGAATTCACCAACTCAAGTATTTCATATATATATATATATATATATATATATATATATATATATATATATATATATATATATATATATATATATATATGTATGTATGTATGTATGTATGTATGTATGTATGTATGTATGTATGTATGTATATATATTTATATTTATTTTATTATACATATAAATAAAATAAATACTTGAATTCTAGTGTTCCGGGGGCTATCCAGTAGATGGCAGCATTGTCCTGTTTAACTTCTCCGTTCATGTCTGAGTATATCATTTTGGCCCCCGTGTTCAATGGAGAAGTCTGTTTTACAAAATGTACAGGCAACATACATACCCCTTCCCCTTCGAACTGTCCTGGATGAACTGAAATTCTTGTTTTCATTCGTTTTGGAACTTGCAAGCGTATTTCTTCATCTTGCTCATCGACGGCGTCGCCATGTCTGTAACTTCCTCGTTCTTCTGCTTCGTCTCCTTGTTGTGTGCGCAGTTGTGCACTCTACTCTCTAAAAGCCGTAGATGTTATGACGTCATTGGGCAGGCAAGCTGTTTATATTGTGGAAAAGCGGACGTGAGAACAGGCTGTCCCCACTCAGGTCCGCATTGAGCTGGAGGGGGCGTGGCCTCCAGCTCCGGCTGAATACCGGGAGTTTGTCGGGAGAAAATTTCTGCCGGGAGGTTGTCGGGAGAGGCGCTGAATACCGGGATTCTCCCGCTAAAAACGGGAGGGTTGGCAAGTATGCTTACTATATTTGAGTTTACTGATTAGGCATACTAGCGCTGTGTCAAAAAGTAGCAACTACGGTGAGATCCCAAACTTTTCATCGACGTGGTTAATGTTTTCACTCAGTCACTCATCCATCCATTTCATGTTCAGAACATTTTGCATGTACGTTGCATGATTTAGGGCTATATAAATAAACATTGATTGATTGATTGATGACCCATTACTTGTTTTTTTCGATTATGTTTTTATGATCGTGAGAAGCCAACATTGAAGTTGAGATTAAAATTGGATTAATTGTCTAGCTCTACAGTAAAGGTAAATATGAAGATCTATACTGAGACTTGTCTACAACAGGAACCAAACCCACCTGACGTCACACGGATTTAAAATAACAAGTAGATTTAAAAAAGGTTTCCATATACAAATGATATGACTCCTAAAGGGAAATTTGGGGAATTTTGACTATCATTCATTATTCTTATTTAGGACAAACACACATATGTTATTTCTTTTTTTAATGCATTCTACCCAGTAAATAAATGTGAGAAAAAGTCTGCTTACATTGAAGCCTATGGGAGTCACTCTATACTCTTAAAAATATATATATATATATATTGAAACACCTTCATCAAGGTATTATATAAACACTGTGTATATATGTAATGTAGTAACAGGGACATTCAAAATAACATGTAATATTTACGCATTTAGCTCATTTGTTAAGCAAACTGCTCATTTTAAGCAGTTTGCTTAACAAATGAGCTAAATGCGTAAATTAAGCATATGTAATGTAGTAACATTACATATGCTACTACATATGTAATGTAGTGACATATGCAGTAACAGGCACATTCATAATAACACGTAATATTTACGCATTTTGCTCATTTTAAGCATACGACAGCTCGTCAATTTCTAAAACGCATCACAACGTTCGCTTTTTCCTTCGACAACACTGATTATTACTCACTGCAGACTTCATGAGGGCCAACAAACATAATAAAACATAATTTGCTGTAAAATGTCTGCTGTCACTGGGATGCCGACTGATGGGTTGTTGAAATATTGCTGTTTAGATGAGGAATGACTCATCATTCTCACAGAGAAAAAAGGGGGGTGGAACCAAGCCTCTTTTAGTGTCTTGCCACCATTTCCGGGTGTAAATTGGATGCGAAAGTTGACCAACTTGTCGGATTATGTCCTCATCCTTCTACTATCAAGGTGAGAGGCATTATTTTTGATTTAGAATAAACAACAAAACCAAAAGAGTTGCACATATTTTAAGCGTTTCTGACCACACAAATGATCTACAAGATAGGCCGTCGTAGCTCTGGCCGGTGCAAGGTACGTGAAAAAACCCAAGTTAGAGCCATCACTTACCACCGAAGCTAACAACACCAACGGCTTCACTTCACTGCCGAGCAACCACGATAAAACGAAGTCAACGGAGCAATACAGCGTTGCCAGAAGTGGAACCGGACTTGTAAGAGTTAACAGGAACTGTATAAAACAATGTCAATGAGGTTAACAATCTCCAGGAACAGATTATCACGGGTGTACAAAGAGATGTTGAAAATGTACAAGAACAGATTTTCAATAGATTACAAAAATATATTGAACATCTCTGTGAACAGATTGTCAGAGAGAGAAAATAATATTGTGATGATATGATAGAAATTAGAAAGTTCAGAGAAGAAATGAGGATTCTCAGTGAAGACAATACAGCATTTAAACGGGAGATGGAGAAGCCGAAAGAGGAGAATGTAACATTGCGCCATTAGTTGAATGCCAAGCAGCAAGACAACACCAGTTGGGACGACAGCAGTGTTGTGGAGAACATACAAAGGGAGATAGCAGCAGTGCGCCAACAGTTGCATGCCATGCACTGGTTTGGAGAATTTCAGGGAGGAGATGGCAGCATTGAGACAACAGCTCATTGCCACACAACACAATATCACCAGTGTCGGGAATATCAGTGTTTTGGAAAACATCAAAGAGGATATGGATCAGTGTACATGACAGAATGACATCAACATTGCAAGGCTACGCATCAATCCTTGATCAGTTGACAACTAAGGAGAACCAGACGACAACTTTCTACAATCAAAGGGAATTGATGTCGATATTAACACCATTGATGCGTGCATTTCACTGAATAGAAGAGGCAACAACACCACGCCAATCATCATCGAGAAGCTTGCCAACAGGAAATCCAAAATGGCAAATGTGTACATGAACAAGCAACTCACTAAACGCAATGAAGATATCACAAAGAAAGCACGTAGCTTGAGGAAACGGGGGAAATTCAGGGAACGTAGAGCACAAACTGCAAAATCTACATCAAGCTGAATGGAGGTCCTGAAACAAGAGTACTAGTTGTCAAAGACATCAAGGATCTGGACGATTATTGAAGCTCCTAGAGCAACCACAAAAACAACAACGATAATGGAGTCTGACAGAAAAAAAACATCAACATCCAACTACAAAACTACAACGCTCCAAGGGATTACCGAACAAGAAGATCTGTATTCAGGTGCACATTCATCGACACTTATAGACATTCATAGAGCAACACAAAAGATAACTGAACAGGAATCAATGGAACAGAAAACCTTCTGCAGCATAGAACACAATAGTCCGAATGAAATAAGGACGTAGAGCGTGAGGTGGGATGGATGGATGGAAGAAGAAATAATCACTAAAACAGATTTAGACAGATTTGTGAACAATATTTGAGAATAATAGGTCTTTTGTGTACATAGTAGGGGTGTAACGGTATGTGTATTTGTATTGAACCGTTTCGGTACGGGGGTTTCGGTTCGGTTCGGAGGTGTACCGAACGAGTACACATGCCAGCAGCGACCGGGCTAGGACAACAAGTACAAATGTAAAAGCCAGAGCTGGAAGACCCTCCTGCCTCGTTAAGATCTCCCGTTTGGTAACACTTTGGCTGCGCGATACAACAATGGAGGACGGAGGTTTGCCGACATTGTTCAGCAGCTGCTTCTGACAACACGTCAAACATGTGTTGCACCTTTCCTGCTTCCGGCTCCCAGACCGTAGTCGAGGATTGCAGGGGAGACACTCCTCCAGGGCCGATATATTCTCGGGGACAACACCTTTCACTCTACCCGGCAGTAGGTCTCCACAGCTCCGGACTCCAGGGTAAATGACGAGTCCGGCGATTAGTTGCAAATCATGACTTTATTGAGGTCTTGCACACAGCCAATCCAACAAAACACTAGCCACTCCCCGCACTCACGCTACCGCTCCCTCACCTCGCTCTCCTATTTGAAGCGTCACCACCGCATTCAAGCAGCCTCTCCTCGGCGAGTCAGGCAGGGCTAAAGCAAAAACACATGTTTTTATAGCAGCAGATATAAGTCCATATTGCATTAAAAACTAGATTTTGACCCACTTCTACGGTGGAAGAACAATGAGCCCATATATCCTCTTACTGCCGAGTTAGCCAGGCTTGGGGGGGGGAAGAAAAGTTAATCTGAGGCTGAGTTGACTTGAAACTGTTTAATGTTGCACTTTTTATATGTAGAAGAAAAGTTTTGTCATTTTATTTAATCTGAGCAATAACTTGAGGCAGTTTAATGTTGATTAACGTGGACCCCGACTTAAACAAGTTGAAAAACTTATTCAGGTGTCACCATTTAGTGGTTAATTGTACGGAATATGTACTGTACTGTGCAATCTACTAATAAAAGTCTCAATCAATCAATCAAAAAAAGCACTTTATATGTAGAAAGGTTTTGTTATGAAACCATTCTGAGCCTTATCTTATTTAGTTTTTATTTTATATATGTTGACCACATTAACCCTGGCAATTGACTCTGTGTGTATATGTATGTTATGCCATTGTTTACAAATTTGGTAAATAAATAACCAAAAAATTTATATTTTGCTGTTTTCTTACTGTACCGAAAATGAACCGAACCGTGACCTCTAAACCGAGGTACGTACCGAATCGAAATTTTTGTGTACGGTTACACCCCTAGTACATAGTAAAAGTTTTGTAGATCTTTGAGTTCAACTCATTAAAAAAGGGAAGCAAAAACAAAAGTGTTGCGTTTATATTTATGTTCAATGTATATGCTGAGTCAAACATTTTCACTTGAACTAATCCTATTGTAAGTCACATGACGTGTTGGAGCCTATCACAGCTGGCTTACAGTGAAAGAGTGATTAGACCGTGGAGTGGTTACCAGTCAATCACACCTACTGGTGTATTGATTCTATATTAGCTGCATACAAATCTACGTAAACCACTACACTTTAAATGGTCTTTGTCAATTGTGTCAATCTGAGAAGTTCTACAGGTTAAATTTTTATGTTTTATGCATCAATGGTATTATTACACAATGGAAAAAATAATGTGTTTCTGTCATTGATTTAGTTTATGGATTTGATGCCGCATGAAAAAGGCTGCCCCATGCTGTTCTCCATCTGACAGCGAGTTTAGTAAACAGTGTCACGCTAATGCAGAATCATGGCTGCACTTCACAGATGTGAGTCGCCAACTCACGGTTTTCTCTCAAATACTTGTAAATACCTCATGTGGATCTTAAGGTGACTCCTTATCAAAAATTAATTATTCTGTGAATGCTTTGGAGCATTCACACAATATGGTTTTCTACACCAAAATTCATCTATTTATTATATTCTTCTTCTCCATATTTTGGCGCGCTCTACCTTCCACATTTTTCATCAGATTTTTCAAACCGCTCTGACTTCAAACTGTTCAGTCTACTCTGGAATTGCGGGCTTTCCCTTGACAAATTCCAAAAATTCCCAAATTTCCCAGAATTTCAGGTTTTCCGGGACATTTTTCCTATTCAAAAGGAATTGGCCATTTTTCAAACTTCCACCCTTTCCACATTTTTCAACTGATTCAAACCATTACACCTTCAACACATTCCACCATTCTGGAAATTCAAACTACTTTTTTTCCCAAGTTCAAAAACATTCCAGGATTTTCCAGAATTCCTGGTTTTCAAAAGCCTTATTTCCACCCTTTTTTCTGGCGACTACTCCTTCCACATGTTTCAACGCATTTCAACTGTTCCACCGCCAAAACATTCCTCTTAATTAGGACGAAAAACAAGGTTGTTTTTTGAACTGGAAAAATTCCTGGTTTTCCCGAAATTCCAGTAATTCCAAAATACCATTTCTCAATTTAACATGTTACTACTTCAACATTTCTCGACCGATTTGAAAAATTCCAACACCAACCATTTCAACTCATTCAGACCATTTGACTTTTCTACCATTTTCAAAAAAAAAAGTTTGGAAATTCCCATTGAAATCAATGGGACATCCTTCAAAGTTCCACAACTCCCACATTTTTCATCCGATTCAAACCGTTCCAACTTCAAAATATTCAGCCTGTTCAGGAATTGTGTGCTCTCCTTCAACAATTCCCCAAAAAATTCCAAGATTTAAGTTCAACTTCAGCATTGGAGCACTCACACACAATTCCTTCAGGAATTGCCTCATCTAGTTATTATTAATCTTTATTGAATAGTTCATTATTAATATATGTATATATGGTTCCTCCTTTGCCTACTGACGTATGTTGTAACATTGTAATTTCTGGTGTTCAGATGTCATCACGCACAGTATATATTAAGGGTGTAACAATTCATCCACAACATCAATCTATTGATTTATATTCCGAAGATTTAACTACAGATCTGTGCTTGGCAAGTTGGCCTTCCGGAAAATATGTATCGATCTAGCATTGTTTGAGAAGACAATCAATGGATTTTACACATACTAGAAAATAAAATAATGCAATTAAGAAAATCAGACTTAATATGGAGTTGTTTGAGCACTTTTAATGATAGAGACCCAAATGTTACTCAAGTCTGTCCGACCGTCTGTGACGTCATCACCACGCGCCATCAGTCATCAAAACAAGTATGGCGGATACAACAAATGAAGCAGATTATCAAGCCACCATTGTGGTCCAGTGTGTGGAAAGACTTTGTTTTTTGCAAAGACGGGTGTTCTTATTAAGTCGCTCGTTGTTTGTAGGAAATGTAAAGGTCACGTCAATTACAATGGCAAAATGACAAAACTCTCAAACCACCTCATAAAGGCTCCATGGGATTTCACACGCCGACTGGCCAGGCATTCGCAGTGCTCCTAATGCAGCAGCAGCAGCAGCGACGCAAAGTTGGTTTCACTTGCTCTTTTGTTAAATATTACTGCACTGCTGTTTATTAAAATGAGAGTAGTGGCAGATCAAACCACTGCCCATTTTCCCTGAAGAGATGAAGAGAACCCTACTGTTAATTCAACATGAAGAGATGTTGGTTTCAGTGCAAGCAACATAATAATAACGTGCAGCTGTTGCACTTTCTTTTTATTATTAATTTTGTATTATTTTTATGTTGGTAAACAAAAGCAGAAGGAGCAGGTAAATCTACAGTTAACATCATGGTTAGTATAGCTACTGTACTTTAACATTTCTTGAATATTGAAAATGAGAGCAGAAATATTTTTTCTCTTGTTAATTTAACCTGAAGTCTTGATTGCACTTTATTAAAATACATCTAAATGCATTGGCCTTTAATTGTTGTTCACTTGCTACTTCTTTTTTTTTTTACATAATTTATTTGTATTTAATTATTTTACAAAAAATAACAGGAACATAGGAAAATTTACTTGCAGTGTCCACTATCCAGTATTTATTTCACAGTCAAACAGGTTAAAATTTTTGGCTAAAAATACATTTTAATTCAAATAATCGTTTTGGATTTCATCGTTTAAAATAAATAAATTTTGTCCCTGAATCGTATCGGCAACCACAAAATATAATTTGAATCGAATCGTTGTTAAACGGATTGGTACACATCTAGTTTATACAACGATATAGACTGTAAACGGATAGAAGACTAGATATATGTGTACATTTTGACCAAGGAACCACCATTACATGTTATGTACACCACAAGGAAATGTTTTATATTTAAAAAAAAAACATAATATGACCCCTGCGCCTTATAATCCGGTGCGCCCTATGGTCCAGAAAATACAGTAATCGAATTAAGAATTGTCCACTTTTTCCCCACCCCTATCATGAAGCTATTTCTTTTGTACATGATTGATAGTGAAGTGTAGACCGATTTGGCAAAAATACCCGTCAATTCAGTCAATTTCATGGCTGGCTCACAGCGTGTTCACTCCGTGATCACTTACGACCGACTTACGATTCTGGATGTGGAGAGATCGGGCCATTTTGGGCTGAAAGATGCGTGTACGGTGGACCTACTCGCTAGCTTGGGAATTCTTCGCGAGCTACATCCAGCAGTGGCCTTTGAAGCAGCGGCGTCCACTACCAGCGGAGACCGTCAACGAAAGAGACGTAAGCGGTGCGCTCGGAAGCAGAAGCGGGGGTGTCGGGCGGGGCTAACAACAAAGCTAAAGGCGTTGTTGTTAGCGGGGCTAACGAAAAAGCTAAATGCTAATCCACAAAGAAGCGCTAATAAGGAGTCTGTTAAACTAGAACTAGCCAGCGCCAGACTGGATAATCCCTGCACACATAGCAATTCTCTTAGAATAATATACAACTCACATAATGTTTTTTCTGCGTCAGAGGTGGACATGCATTTTACTGAGGTGGCAAACAATCTAAAAATTCCTGTCATATCAATTCCTAGATATGGTCGAAATTATTTAAAGTGCACTACGCATAATAAACGTAACATTATTAATATTGCTACTACGGATACTTTCAACAAAAACTCCTCAAAACAGCCCACTACCTATAATATGGGCTTTTTAAACATAAGGTTATTGTCTTCCAAAACGTTATTAGTTAATGAAGTCATTAGAGACAACAATCTTGATGTCGTTGGACTAGCCGAGACCTGGCTCAAACCAGACGAATTTTTTGCGCTGGGTGAGGCGTCTCCTCCTGGCTATACGGGAACGCATATTGCCCGTCCCATTAAAAGGGGTGGGGGTGTTGCACTAATATACAACAAAAACTTTAGCCTTACCTCGGACCTAAATAATAAATATAACTCGTTTGAGGTGCTTACTGTGAGGTTTGTCACACCGCTGCCTCTGCACCTGGCTGTCATCTACCGCCCTCCAGGGCCTTATTCGAACTTTATCAAGGAATTTTCAGAGTTCGTTGCTGATCTAGTGACGCACGCCGACAATATAATCATAATGGGAGACTTTAACATCCATATGAATACCCCATCGGACCCTCCATGTGTGGCGCTCCAGACTATAATTGATAGCTGTGGTCTTACACAAATAATAAATGAACCCACGCATCGCAACGGTAATACGATAGATCTAGTGCTTGTCAGGGGTGTCACCACCTCCAAAGTTACGATACTCCCGTACACTAAAGTAATGTCCGATCATTACCTTATAAAATTCGAAGTTCTGACTCATTGTCAACAAACTAATAATAATAATAATAACTACTATAGCAGCCGCAACATTAATGCTGCCACAACGACGACTCTTACTGACCTACTGCCTTCGATAATGGCACCATTCCCAAATTATGTGGGCTCTATTGATAACCTCACTAACAACTTTAACGACGCCCTGCGCGACACCATTGATCGTGTAGCACCGCTAAAGCTAAAAAGGGCCCCTAAAAGGCGTACCCCATGGTTTACAGAAGAAACTAAAGCCCAGAAATGATCATGTAGAAAGCTGGAACGCAAATGGCGTGCGACTAAACTTAAGGTTTTCCATCAAGCATGGAGTGATAGTTTAATAACTTATAAACGCATGCTTACCTCAGCTAAAGCTAAATATTACTCAAATGTGGGGGTTACCCACATATGCGGTCCTCTCCAAGGTTTCTCATAGTCATTCACATTGACGTCCCACTGGGGTGAGTTTTCCTTGCCCGTATGTGGGCTCTGTACCGAGGATGTCGTTGTGGCTTGTACAGCCCTTTGAGACACTTGTGATTTAGGGCTATATAAATAAACATTGATTGATTGATTGATTGATACTTACCCCAACAAGGTGAGATCCTGCATGGAGCTCCAGATTGAAGGGGATTGAATGTTATCTTCCATTTTCAAATAATTGCACCAACAGTAACTTCTCCAGTAAGCTTCTTACTGAAAGAACAGAACTCGAAATTACCCTCAAATGAAGCATACATGACGTCACAGAAAAGCCACAACCAGATTCAAACATTGGACGCCCTGGATCTAAAAGCTTTTTTCTATTAGGTTTTAAAGGAAAATACCGACCTATACAGTCCTCATTGGACAAACACATCATTGCAGTGGATGTTTTTGCTTACATAATTCACATAACTAAAACACACCATGTTAAGGAAATAGACTTCCTTGTCAGTGGGTGGCCTCAGACACAGAAAAATTACCTCACTGCCCACCTAGTCCTTTTATCAGAACACTGACTCATCTCTTAAAGAGACACGTGTGCACTTAAGTGATGCGCATTATAAAAACAGTGCCTGGCTGGAGAAAGTAAGTGTATGTCTGAGTCGTGTGCAAAACATACTAGGAGAACTTGGTAACCCGTTTATCTCAACCTGCACATGAGTGTGTGTCTGAGTAGGAGGTGTTGCGTCCGACCAGTCTTCCTCTCAGGGAATAAAACACACTGGTCAATCCCAAATTCTTTTGGATGACATATATATTGAGTAAGAAGGACCACCAAGACAGAACAGCAATATTATCAAGTTTTACTAAAGCTTTAGGAGACCAGCCCTTACAATGCGATAATAGCAGCAGCAAGAAGCGGTTTAAAAATCAAACAGAAAGAGTCAGCTTATTTAGTACGAAAACAGCCCCTCCCACCCAGAAATGAATACAACCTTTTTGTTCTAAACCGATAAGGCCTCCTCCACAAAAAGGGAGTACAGACATTCCAGGCCTTCAAGGGGAAACACAGAGTTCACTAACGAGCATAAGGAAAGAAACACAAAGTGTACACATGGGAAAATATTAGCTGCTTCAAACATGACTATGGATAAAGAAAGAATACTTAAAAATGTATGCATTCTCCACAGAGGTAAAACATTTTTCTAAACTATCATATCTGAATATGACAGGTGTCTGCATTTGGCATCATTTCATAACCACCAAGTCGGGGGGCTAATAAACATTACTGTGGTACCTCAGTTTATGTTTGTAATTTGCTCCAAAAAGGTCAGACTAAGACTGACTCGTATGAAAACTTTTCCCAATAAGAAATAAAGTAAATCCAATGAATACCTTCCAGACAATCAAAGTTATTAAACCAAAACACGTGTTATAGAAAATAATTATAGAAGACAATAATGTATTTACATTAGGGGTGTAACGGTACACAACAATTTCGGTTCGGTACGTACCTCGGTTCATTTTCGGTACAGTAAGAAAACAACAAAATATAAATTTTTTGGTTATTTATTTACCAAATTTGCAAAATCTTCCACCAAAAATATTTTTCTCGGTGGAATATTTGATGTGAAGTAATCGGAACCTTGGATAGGTCAATAATTCATAATAACATTGATTTTGATTCAATATTATGTTTTCAGCAATGACAGTTTGAAAGACAAAAAAACAGCTTTGTTTTATTAGTCAACATTGCAACTTTTTCTAAATTACATTTAACCTTTAAGCTTTTTTATTTCACTTTTGTTATGTTTTTGTTTATTTTAATAGTATTTTTGGAATGTGCCGTGGGCCTTTAAAACATTAGCTGTGTAAATGGCCTCCGGGGCACACTTTTGACACCCCTGCTATAGATAATAAAATATTAAATCTGATAAATCTATGGATAAAAAGCAGAGCCTGGCGACGCATGCGTGTTTATCATAACTCTCTCGCTCTCTCTGTCTCTGCCCCTCCCTCACGAATGCTGCTGCACGCACAATTTGTTTTGTTTTTAACCCCTTCTTAACCCTGAACGTACATTGAAAATACACGCAACTCTAACTCAAAATGCCGGACATTTGAGGCATTTAAGATACTCCGCCGGGACAGGTCCACAAAAGAGGACATGTCCGGTGAAAAGAGGACGTGTGGTCAAGTCTATCGTAGCACAGTCGTTGCTAGCGTGCCGTGTGTGTTGTGCCTCGGTGTGCATTGTTTACACAACGTGTGGTACGCTACTTAATATGTCCATGTGGAAACTCGTTCGGTACACCTCCGAACCGAACCGAAACCCCCGTACCGAAACGGTTCAATACAAATACACATACCGTTACACCCCTAATTTACATGCATAAAACATTAATTGTAATGTATAAATAAACATTTAACATAACTTTCTTATTGGCAAAGATGTGTACCTACAGCTTCTTATGACCACAACCAAACCATCATTCACATTCATAATGACACCGGGAGCACAGTTCATGAAATTTCTCGCCCAAGGACACAACGGTAGTGACTGTGATGGTAGAAGCTGGATTCGTGCAGGAACCTTTGCAACAGCTCCTGGACGACCACTCTACCATCTGAGCCGTGCCGCCCCAGATTAGCAGGAAAGTAGGCAAACCTGTTCTGTTTAGAATTCAATAGTACAACCCCCGTTTCCATATGAGTTGAGAAATTGTGTTAGATGTAAATATAAACGGAATACAATGATTTGCAAATCCCTTTCAACCCATATTCAATTGAATGCACTACAAAGACAAGATATTTGATGTTCAAACTCATAAACTTTATTTTTTTTTTGCAAATAATAATTAACTTAGAATTTCATGGCTGCAACACGTGCCAAAGTAGTTGGGAAAGGGCATGTTCACTACTGTGTTACATGGCCTTTCCTTTTAACAACACTCAGTAAACGTTTGGGAACTGAGGAGACACATTTTTTAAGCTTCTCAGGTGGAATTATTTCCCATTCTTGCTTGATGTACAGCTTAAGTTGTTCAACAGTCCGGGGTCTCTGTTGTGGTATTTTAGGTTTCATAATGCGCCACACATTTTCAATGGGAGACAGGTCTGGACTACAGGCAGGCCAGTCTAGTACCCGCACTCTTTTACTCTGAAGCCACGTTGATGTAACACGTGACTTGGCATTGTCTTGCTGAAATAAGCAGGGGCGTCCATGGTAACGTTGCTTGGATGGCAACATATGTTGCTCCAAAACCTGTATGTACCTTTCAGCATTAATGGCGCCTTCACAGATGTGTAAGTTACCCATGTCTTGGGCACTAATACACCCCCATACCATCACAGATGCTGGCTTTTCAACTTTGCGCCTATAAAATTCCGGATGGTTCTTTTCCTCTTTGGTCCGGAGGACACGACGTCCACAGTTTCCAAAAACAATTTGAAATGTGGACTCGTCAGACCACAGAACACTTTTCCACTTTGTATCAGTCCATCTTAGATGAGCTCAGGCCCAGCGAAGCCGACAGCGTTTCTGGGTGTTGTTGATAAACGGTTTTTGCCTTGCATAGGAGAGTTTTAACATGCACTTACAGATGTAGCGACCAACTGTAGTTACTGACAGTGGGTTTCTGAAGTGTTCCTGAGCCCATGTGGTGATATCCTTAACACACTGATGTCGCTTGTTGATGCAGTACAGCCTGAGGGATTGAAGGTCACGGGCTTAGCTGCATACATCAATCAATCAATCAATCAATCAATGTTTATTTATATAGCCCTAAATCACAAGTGTCTCAAAGGGCTGTACAACACACAACGACATCCTCGGTACAGAGCCCACATACGGGCAAGGAAAACTCACCCCAGTGGGACGTCAATGTGAATGACTATGAGAAACCTTGGAGAGGACCGCATATGTGGGTAACCCCCCCCCCCCCCCCCCCCTCTAGGGGAGACCGAAAGCAATGGATGTCGAGTGGGTCTGACTTTATATTGTGAAAGTCCAACACATCAGCGAAAGTCCAGTCCATAGTGGGGCCAGCAGGAACCATCCCGAGTGGAGACGGGTCAGCAGCGTAGAGCTGTCCCCATCTGATGGACAGGCTAGCGGTCCACCCCGGGTTGGGAGCAGAGTAGAAAAGAAAAGAAAAGAAACGGCAGATCAACTGGTCTAAAAAGGGAGTCTATTTAAAGGCTAGAGTATACAAATGAGTTTTAAGATGAGACTTAAATGCTTCTACTGACATGCAGTGATTTCTCCAGATTCTCTGAACCCTTTGATGATATTACGGATCGTAGATGGTGAAATCCCTAAATTCCTTGCAATAGCTGGTTGAGAAAGGTTTTTCTTAAACTGTTCAACAATTTGCTCACGCATTTGATGACAAAGTGGTGACCCTCGCCCCATCCTTGTTTGTGAATGACTGAGCATTTCATGGAATCTACTTTTATACCCAATCATGGCACCCACCTGTTCCCAATTTGCCTGTTCACCTGTGGGATGTTCCAAATAAGTGTTTGATGAGCATTCCTCAACTTTATCAGTATTTATTGCCACCTTTCCCAACTTTTTTGTCACGTGTTGCTGGCATCAAATTCTAAAGTTAATGATTATTTGCAAAAAAAAAAAAAAGTTTATCAGTTTGAACATCAAATATGTTGTCTTTATTCAACTGAATATGGGTTGAAAATTATTTGCAAATCATTGTATTCCGTTTATATTTACATCTAACACAATTTCCCAACTCATATGGAAACGGGGTTTGTAGATTTCCTACCGTAGTGTCTAAGGTATCATGCTTTAATTATTTACCACATCTGCCTTTAGGGATTCTCACCAAAGGATACATCAATTGCATTGATGGACAAGTGCTTAACTTGCAGACAGCATGTACACACTAGTGCTTTGTGCCATCCTGCATAATTATGTTAGCATTTAGTAGCAAACACTAAACAATACCATATTTATACACCGGTGGTCCCTGGTTCAATGGGAGAACAGTAATTCACTCTTTGCTGACACAACACTAACAGCTAGTCAGTCAGCATGTTGCTTAAAGGCCTACTGAAATGAATTTTTTTTATTTAAACGGGGATAGCAGATCTATTCTATGTGTCATACTTGATCATTTCGCGATATTGCCATATTTTTGCTGAAAGGATTTAGTATAGAACAACGACGATAAAGATTGCAACTTTTGGTATCTGATAAAAAAAAGGCTTGCACCTACCGGAAGTAGCGTGACGTAGTCAGTTGAACATATACGCAAAGTTCCCTATTGTTTACAATGATGGCCGCATGAAGTGAGAGAGATTCGGACCGAGAAAGCGACAATTTCCCCATTAATTTGAGCGAGGATGAAAGATTTGTGGATGAGTAAAGTGCAAGTGAAGGACTAGTGGGGAGTTGAAGCTATTCAGATAGGGAAGATGCTGTGAGAGCCGGGGGTGACCTGATATTCAGCTGGGAATGACTACAACAGTAAATAAACACAAGACATATATATACTCTATTAGCCACAACACAACCAGGCTTATATTTAATATGCCACAAATTAATCCTGCATAAAAACACCTGCGTGTTTGTTATGCTAGCTCCTAGCTCCTCTGCTAGCTCCATAGAACACGCCAATACAATTCAAACACCTGATCAACACACACAATCACTCAGCCCAAAAGACCGTTTACCTAACCCAAGGTTCATAAAGCTTATATATTTTTAAAAAGTTACGTACGTGACGCGCACATACGGTCAAGTTATCGAATGTTTAGCAGCCAAGGCTGCATACTCACGGTACCTGATATTCAGCTGGGAATGACTACAACAGTAAATAAACACAAGACATATATATACTCTATTAGCCACAACACAACCAGGCTTATATTTAATATGCCACAAATTAATCCTGCATAATAACACCTGCGTGTTTGTTATGCTAGCTCCTAGCTCCTCTGCTAGCTCCTAGCTCCATAGAACACGCCAATACAATTCAAACACCCGATCAACACACACAATCACTCAGCCCAAAAGACCGTTCACCTAACCCAAGGTTCATAAAGCTTATATATTTTTAAAAAGTTACGTACGTGACGCGCACGTACGGTACGGTACGTGTTATGCTAGCTCCTAGCTCCTCTGCTAGCTCCTAGCTCCATAGAACACGCCAATACAATTCAAACACATGATCAACACACACAATCACTCAGCCCAAAAGACCGTTCACCTAACCCAAGGTTCATAAAGCTTATATATTTAAAAAAAGTTACGTACATACGCAAAAAAAAGCCAAAGCTGCATACTCACAGTAGCACGTCTGCGTCTTTGTCATCCAAATCAAAGTAATCCTGGTAAGAGTCTGTGTTGTCCCAGTTCTCTACAGGCGTCTGTGTATCCAAATCAAAAGTCCTCCTGGTTAGAGTCTCTGTTATCCGAGTTCTTCCATCTTGACTGCATCTTTCGGGAATGTAAACAAAGAAGCGCCGGCTGTGTACTGTTGTGGCTGACTACGTTCGAAAAATACGTCCATTTCGCACCGACAACTTTCTTCTTTGCTTGCTCGGCTTCCTTCTCCATAATGCAATGAACATGATTGAAACAGATTCACGAACACAGATGTCCAGAATACTGTGGAATTATGAAATGAAAACAGAGCTTTTTCGTATCGGCTTCAATGTGGAAGGCATACCCGTGTTCGTCGGGCTACGTCACACGCATACGTCATCCTCAGAGGCGTTTCGAACCGGAAGTTTAGCGGCAAATTTAAAATGTCACTTTATAAGTTAACCCGGCCGTATTGGCATGTGTTATAATGTTAAGATTTCATCATTGATATATAAACTATCAGACTGCGTGGTCGGTAGTAGTGGGTTTCAGTAGGCCTTTAAACATACAGGGAATGGGTATTTTACCGTGAAAATCACCCCAAGCATCTCCCAAAGCAGAGCTTCCATGGAATGATAGGGTACTGTATATTGGGTCTGATCTATTAAGCTCCCAAAATAACAAGTGCAAAATGGTATGTGCAAAGGTAAACTATTTCCACGGACAACATTAGCACGGCTGTCATGGCAATGTGAAATGTATGGAGACTGCCAAATCATATGATGAAATAATTCCTCATTCGTGTTTGCATATTGTGGACTACATGGACCAAGTTATATTCCCCATCAAGTGGAAATCCAAAGTTTATGAGTGATGAGGGTAAACTACTAAGACTATGTGAACAATAGATAAGTACAAAAGGGATGCAGTTCGCCATATTTAAATGACTCTTTTAAGGCTGAAACGACGCGTCGACGTAGTCGACGTCATCGGTTACGTAAATACGTCGACGCCGTTTTTGTGCGTCGACGCGTCGCATAATGACGTCACACTACCGTCATGGCGAAGCGCAAAGCAGACGATCAAAGAAGACGATGCGAGCGGTGCGAGCGAGGGGGGAAAAGTATGCCAAAAGTGGTCAAAAGTGTGGGAGTATTTCAATAAACGGCCTAATAATGTTGTTGTATGCACACAGTGTCGAGCGGAAATGGCCTATCATAGCAGCACAACGGCTATGAACGAACATTTGAAAAGAAAACCATCAACTAGTCAATCGTCCGCGCGAGCATACGTTGTCATCATTACACAAAAACATGAATGTGTCATTTGTATCTGCTAGGGGTGTAACGGTACGTGTTTTGTATTTAACCGTTTCGGTACGGGGCTTTCGGTTCGGTACGGGGGTGTACCGAACGAGTTCTAAGCTAAAGCTAAAGTCTTAACAAGCTGCTTTGCTCCGTCTGCCTCTGTCTCAGCACGCAGCATTGTCCCACCCACACAACCATCTGATTGGTACACACGCAGCATTGTCCCACCCACACAACCATCTGATTGGTACACACGCAGCATTGTCCCACCCACACAACCATCTGATTGGTACACACAAAGCATTATCAGCCAATCAGCAGTGCGTATTCAGAGCGCATGTAGTCAGCGCTTCAGCGTGGAGCAGATAGGTGTTTAGCAGGTGAGCATCAGGCAGCGGACTGAATGATAATAAACACCTCCCAGTCAACTACTAGTAACATCACTATGAGCCCGTTGACCTTCTAGAAACTTAAACTGTAGCTCAGCTCACTCGCAGTCCTGGCTTGAGGTGAAGGCTAATTACCTCTCAGTTCCAGCCACATCGACCCCTTCTGAGCGCCTATTTTCAGCTGCTGGGAATATTGTAAACAAGAAAAGAAGCAAAGCATGTAGACATGCTAACCTTTCTTCATTACAACTGTTAGTCACTCACTGGAATGAGTAGAATTGGTTATTGTGTACTGTGTTGGACTGGATGTTTTTTTTGCACATTTTAAAAGCAATACTTAATGTTTACAGTGCTCCAGAATATTTAGATTGGCACTTTTTTGTATTGGATGTTTATCTTTATTTTTGCACATTTTAGCAAATAAGCAATACTTTCACTTTTGTTGAAATGTTTACACTGTTGTTACAGAATATTTCGTTTTACACTTTTTTGTATTGGATGTTTATCTTTAGTTTTGCACATTTTAAAGCAAAATAAGCAACTTACTTTTGAAATGCTTATACTATTGCAGAATATTAAGATTTGCACTGGATGTTGACTTTTATATTTGCACATTAAAAAGCAAATAAGCTACTTTTAATTTTGTTAAATGTTAAAAGTTTTAAATGTTTACATTGTTACAGAATATTTAGTCATGTTGTTGTCAATGTTGACTGAGTGGCCATACTTCTTTTTTTTTGTAAATAAAAGCCATGCCTTTTGAAAAAACGGGCCTACATTTATTTTTTTATCTTCATTTTGAATAAAAAAATAATCGGTAAAAGGAAAAATAATCTATAGATTAATCGAAAAAAATAATCTATAGATTAACCGATTAATCGAAAAAATAATCTATAGATTAATCGATAGAAAAATAATCGTTAGCTGCAGCCTTAGACTCTTTTGTGTGTTAACTACCGTCTGTCACCATGGAGACACTCATTTTCTGCAGATCCTTGACATCATGCTGTATCCTATGTTGTATTGTTATTTTGTGGAATATCCATTCATACAGCACACCAATTAAATCTGTGCCACCTTTTTTGGGCTCCTTCAGTGCGATCTAGATCACGTTTTCCTAATCTTTTTTGACCTCGGGGCCCAACTTTTCCATTACAGAAGTGCCCACTCAAATATTAACACTGAATAAGTTACTTACACTTGATTGTACTCATACTCAATAATTATATCTAACCTACTTACAGTTAAACACGTTTAAACCTTTTCAAATGATATGAGATCATGTGTTAATCACAAGGATTATTTTTTTAATTTAACACATAAAGCAGCATATACAACAAACATGCCAAACAAGGCTTCAGTACGGTTGACTACAAAAATCCATACTAATCAAATATATAACAAATGAAGGGACTAATAGAAATTATTAAATATACATTTGCATACAATTATTAATTATAATTTTTGTGCTTTAGAAACATCTCCATACCTTTGCTCCAGACTTTTTGTGATTGCCAGACTTTTTGACGCATTACTGCCATAAATGGTGGAAATGTAAATTACAACTGAGTACCACCACGGAACACAGTTGAGAATGGATTGCAGCCCTGTGGTTCAGAAACACTGATCTAGGCCAGCGTTTTTCAACCTTTTCTGAGCCAAAGCACATTTTTTTAATTGAAAAAACCCAGAGGCACACCACCAACAGAAACTCAGCAGCCGATATTGACAGTAAAAAGTCATTCTCGCAATTGTTGGATATGAATTCAAACCATAACCAAGCATGCATCAATATAGCTCTTGTCTCAAAGTAGGTGTACTGTCACCCCCTGTCACATCACACCCTGACTTATTTGGAGGTTTCCTGTGTGTAGTGTTTTAGTTCTTGTCTTTCGCTCCTATTTTGGTGTTGGCTATCATGGCATGTACGGATGTACTTTGTGGACGCCGTCTGCTCCACACGCTGTAAGTCTTTGCTGTCGTCCAGCATTCTGTTTTTGTTTACTTTGCAGCCAGTTCAGTTTTAGCTTCGTTTTGCATAGCCATCCCTAAGCTTCAATGCCTTTTCTTAGCGACACTCGCCTTTTGTTTATTTTTGTTTTAAGCGTTAGATACCTTTTTACTTGAAATTCATTTTCGTCGTTCCCGACATCTACAAAGCAAGTAGCTACCTGCTGCCACCTACTGATATGGAAGAGTATTACACGGTTACTCTGCCGAGCTCTAGACAGCACTGACACTCAACAACAACACATCATTTGCAGACTATAATTACTGGTTTGCAAAAAATATTTTTAACCCAATTAGGTGAAATTACAAAATCTCCCACGGCACACCTAAAAATATCTCACAGTGGTTGAAAACACTGATCTAGACAACAAAACCTAATTGTTAGCAAGCCGATGGTGCGCTCTGGGAGACGTCAACACAACCTGTGATGGTGCGTTGAAATGAGCATTGTGGGAGAATGTGCAGTCTTACAATAATTATTTCCATTTCGGTTGTATGATTCTTTTTGTTGTCTGCTGGCTCCAAATCATTGCGTCGTTACACCGCTTGTCTGCTTCTTGCTACAATGACCGAAACCATTTGTGCGTAACTGTGCGTAACTCTAGTGCATCTAAACAAGAACTAAATAAAATCCAGCTTACCCAAAACAGAGCTGCGAGACTAGCTCTCCATTGCTCATTTAGGACCGGCATTGAGATAATGCATAATGAATTGTCATGGATGAGAGTTGGTGAAAGACTAGCTTGTAGTTTGATTCTATTTAAAAAAAATAAATCCATACATACCATAAACCTGCTTATCTGTATTCTCAGCTGTTGCTTGCTAGTGACAGTCACAACTATGGTACCAGGTTATCCCTAAGAGGTGCTGTCACCCATCTTAAACCCAAAACTGATGTTTTGAAAAAGACTGTTATTTATAGGGCAATCACTTACTGGAATCGACTTCCACAATATCTGGTATCAATAACCAGCACAGTGGGTTTTAAGAATAGACTTAGAGGAGAAGTATTGCGGAAAGAGATTATTCTAGATTGTACCTAGTGTCATGACTGGTTTTATTGATTATTGACTATTTTATTGATTATGGGACAAGCAGTAGAAAATGGATGGATGGTACTTTTTCATCACTTATTGTTTGTCTTTGATACACTAATGTGTATATTATAGGCCATTGGTTCTTTGTTTTATTTTTGCAAAAATATATATTTATTTTTATATTCCTCTTTTTATCTTTGGTATGAACATTATTATGTAAACTTGAAGTTATTGTTTTTTTGTTTTTTGTAGTGGCTATTTTTGTATTACAACATGTTATTATTGATCATGTTGTACTGCATCGTAATCTTTTGTTTTGAAGAATAGTCTCCACTGCGGTGTAGACTAATCGGGATCCTTAATAAACTAAACTAAACTAAACTGTCCTGGCTGCAAACACTTCAGGTTTGACGAATCACTTTGTGAGCACTAAATGACTGTATTTGCATCTACTCTTTCCAGTATTGCCTGGATTTACATGACGTCACGTCCGGCTTACGTCCGGCTCATTGAGTATGGGTGGCTGACGTCTGTTTTCAATGGGTACTAGGCGCCATTTATGCCTTTCTCGAAGAAATGCCCCATGCTTGCGTTGTTTTCGGCTGTACAAAACCGTTCAAATAACAAAAAACGGATTAACGTTTCTTCTGAGTTGCTCAAGAGAGAATCGAGAAGGGCAGAAGAGTGACAGATTTTAAGAAACGACAACGGCAAAAGTTGCACGCACTCCAGTCAAAGGGAGCAGAGTCAACCAACGCACAAGTTTGCACTAATCACTTCGTTAAAGGTTTGTTTGATATATTTGTAATATACTTTACTTGTTTAGTATTTCCCATTGAAGTATTGTCTTGATATTGTTTGTATCTTAATTTTTAACAAAAGGAAAAAAGAAAGCCAGGGTCAATGATACTTTGTCAGGAAAGGTACTTCTACGCCTCCCCTCTGGTTTATTATGTACACAAATGTGTCAGAGTACAAATGATGACAAAAGTCAAGCTGTCGGCTGCTAGTCGTCGCAGTTTGTTTACATGGACGTGTCCTCGGAAAACGGAAAGTTGAATCATGAAATGCAACCTTACCTGAGCAAAAACGAAGAACGATTTGTCCAGGAGAGTCTTGATACCAATTTCCATGACCTAGTCACACCCAAGGAAGTTGTACACCTCCATTCTTTTCCAAGTTTTCATCCGTTTTGCATTGTAGAATGACGTTGGAGGACAAGATAGTTCAATATGTGTGGGAACTCCACCGATGGGTAATCCTTGATATTACTTGACAAATCTTTTTTTGATGAAGTATAGGTATCTATTCCATTGCATGGTTGACCAGCACTGTTTTTCACCTTAGGGAAGTCACTTGAAGGAATACAAGCAATTGTAGGCGTTTTAATAATTTGCATATGTTTTGCATATAAACACAATAAAGTCTGAGCTACTAAAGGTTTGCTTGCATATAAAACACACACAAACGTAAAAACACGCAAAGATGAATTACTAATATTGTGCCCAGAAGGTTCTGTTTTTTAAATGAGCAAAATAGTGAGCGCAATTTAGTTTATCATCATGTATATGCAAATCATATTCTGATTATCAGAATGCATGCAATAATAAGAGAAGGAGATGCAAATCTAATCATTTAGTGCCCACAATGGGATTTCTCTAACCTGAAGTGTTTTGCAGCCTCTTTTTGGCGTCTTTATTTAGCACATTTTGAAAGCTCATGCAAACTAGCACAGTTATGCACAAATGGATGCGAGAAAGGACAATGGAGAGAGACAATCCTCTGTGTGCACGTCAACAATCAACACATCTGCCCAGCAATTACATCTTTGAGCTGAGACATGACTTAAGATCTAATATGCAGCCAGCAGACACCAAAACAAATTAGTATATCTCATTAGTAAAAAGACTTCTAGTGTAGCAGCTCAGTCGAAATTAAGGTCTGGAACTGATGGTCAAATGGTCCTTTATTTTACATCCTTCACCGTGTGCCCAATGACCAATGTAAGAGCTAATGAGCAAGCATACAAGATAAATGGTACATTAGAATACGTTGTACTCAAGCATTGAACATGTGTCCATTTTAAAGTAGGGCTGTGAATCTTTGGGTGTCCCACGATTCGATTCAATATCGATTCTTGGGGTCACGGTTCGATTCAAAATCGATTTTTTTTTTTTTTCAATTCAACACGATTCTCGATTCAAAAACGATTTTTTTGCAGATTCAAAAGGATTCTCTATTCATTCAATACATAGGATTTCAGCAGGATCTACGCCAGTCTGCTGACATGCAAGCAGAGTAGTAGATTTTTGTAAAAAGCTTTTATAATTGTAAAGGACAAGGTTTTATCAACTGATTGCAATAATGTAAATTTGTTTTTACTATTAAATGAACCAAAAATATGACTTATTTTATCTTTGTGAAAATATTGGACACAGTGTGTTGTCAAGCTTATGAGATGCGATGCAAGTGTAAGCCACTTTGGCACTATTGTTCATTTTTTTAAATTTTTATAAATGTCTAATGAAAATGTCAATGAGGGATTTTTAATCACTGCTATGTTGAAATTGTAACTAATATTGATACTGTTGTTCATTATATTCATTTTTGTTTCACTACTTTTGGTTTGTTCTGTGTCGTGTTTGTGTGTCCTCTCAATTGCTCTGTTTATTGCAGTTCTGAGTGTTGCTGGGTCGGGTTTGGTTTTGGAATTGGATTGCATTGTTATGGTATTGCTGTGTATTGTTTTGCTGGATTGATTAATTAAAAAAATAAATAAATAAATACAATTTTTAAATAAAAATAAATAAAATTTTTAAATAAAAATAAAAAATCGATTTTTTAAAAATGAGAATCGATTCTGAATCACACAACGTGAGAATCGCGATTCGAATCTGAATCGATTTTTTTCCCACACCCCTACTAAGCAGCATTTAAGTTGTCCTTTACATTTAGCGTCACGTTTTTTCTTGTGTCTGGATTATTCCACTGCACCAGCTAGTGCCAGCGTCTCTGAGAGCACTTTCGGTGTGCTAAAAAGTTGGTTCCGTTGTTGTTTTCCCAATAGCCCGTAAAAGATGGGGCAGATTACAGTTCCACATATTCCACAACATAACAAAACAACACAGGTAAAAGCATAATTACATAAATGTACAGGAAATGAGTGTCTCTGTAAAGACAGCTGATGATCTCAAAATCCTCATGTAAATATGGTGGTTTTTACCAGTTTTGTACGTGTTATCAATTGTACACACAGTCTTAGTACCTGCAACACGCCAACGAATAATACACACCTTTTTTTTTTTAGCTTGCACACAATTTTTAGTAATTCTTTTTTGGATCTTTGTAGATGAAGCCCTAAATAGTTTGCGTCAGCTTTTTTCTCTCATTTTACCAAGCACAATCTTTGGCGCACAAGTGCATCAGTTTTGCACACTATCAAGTTTTAATACATGCAAACCTTTAGTAGATCAAGCCCGTAGATAAGAGTTTATGACTTATTCCAAGTTACACAATATGAAACAGATGGTTATGTAATGAAAATGTGTGTTTGGGGATGTGGATCGTTGGTGCATTAAGAACAGATTGAAGTTGTTTTCTCCGTTGTCAGTTCATGTTGTGTTTCTCCTGTGTTACCAGTCAGACTAAATTACGGTGAAATGGATGTGGCATATGCATCCTTAGGTGGTATTATAAAGCACAGCTGTTGGGAGAGGATGTTCAATGCAGAGACAGGAGAGACGCAGAAGGAGGCCAGTTTGATTAATGGAGTAATGAAACAAGTTTAGGGTTGAATACTCTATTACTCTGTCAGCAAATATCTTTTTTTTTTTCTTTAGGACAATTGTACTCAATTCAGTGTCAGCGTAAAAGACACAGTGTTTGCGCAGTAATTGATAAATGGAAGGACAAAATGTCAAACAGGCTAATGAAATAATGGTGTCAACTGATACCATTTCCATCATACTAACACATTGTTTCTTTTTTACTGTGACAAGTCGATTCAGAATTGATTAATTATTTAAACCGATTCTCTCATGTTCAAGGATTACTTGGTATCTACTGTATGTTATAATGAAACCTTTTCAAAACAGGTTACAGGTTAATACAACTCTTCTTGACGGCTAACGTAGATGTCTGTCTTTTTAATAATCGATTCTTGAAAATGTTTTAAATCGACTCAATCTTTACATATAAAAAGTGCAAATTGGGTGTGAATCGGTCCTTTTTAGCAAGAGTAATATTTTTGTTTAACGTTTTGTCCCAATAAAAAAGGTATAAAAAACTGTGGCCAATACTCAACTACAAACCAGTGAAGTGGGCACGTTGTGTAATTCGTAAATAAAAACAGAATAAATAAATGATAAATGGGTTGTACTTGTATAGCGCTTTTCTACCTTCAAGGTACTCAAAGCGCTTTGACAGTATTTCCACATTTACCCATTCACACACACATTCACACACTGATGGCGGGAGCTGCCATGCAAGGCGCTACCAGCAGCCATCAGAGGCAAAGGGTGAAGTGTCTTGCCCAAGGACACAACGGACGTGACTAGGAAGGTAGAAGGTGTGAAATGAACCCCAGTAACCAGCAACACTCCGATTGCTGGCACAGCCACTCTACCAACTTCGCCACGCCGTCCCAATACAATGATTTGCAAATCCTTTTCAACCTATATTCAATTGAATAGACTGCAAAGACAAGATATACATTTTTTTGTTGCAAATAATCATTAACTTAAAATATAATGGCAGCAACACATTGCAAAAAAGTTGTCACAGGGCCAATTTTACCAATGTGTTACATGGCCTTACCTTTTAACATCACTCAGTAAACGTTTGGGAACTGAGGAGACCAATTTTTGAAGCTTTTCAGGTGGAATTCTTTCCCATTCTTGCTTGATGTACAGCTTAAGTTGTTCAACAGTCCGGGGTCTCCGTTGTGGTATTTTAGGTTTCATATTGCGCCACACATTTTCAATGGGAGACAGGTCTGGACTACAGGCAGGCCAGTCTAGTACCCGCACTCTTTTACTCTGAAGCCACGCTGTTGTAACACGCTGGTTGGCATTGTCTTGCTGAAATAAGCAGGGGCGTCCATGACAACATTGCTTGGATGGCGACATATTATGCTCCAAAAGCTGTATGTACCTTTCAGCATTAATGGTGCCTTCACAGATGTGTAAGTTACCCATGCCTTGGGCACTAATACACCCCCATAACATAACATGCAACTCAATATACAGCGTATATGTCAAGCCATCGTCACAATTGAAACAGATAAAAGCTTGACATATCTCACTCCGCATGTAATGAGTTTAAATTGCATATGAGTTTCACATTTAAAATTGAATTACGTACATGATTTTACTTTTGCATGATATTCAAACCTTTTCAGTTTCACCTGTATTCAGGCAACAGAACAGATGGCTGACAAAGTTGACTGAGGACCAACTATAATGTACAGACCTTCACCATTTATGTCAAGATATTTGCAGTGTTTGCTCTGTATAATACAATCTGGTGGTTTAGCCAAATTATAGCTTCATCACTTTTAGATTTGGTCTTTGTCTTGTATGTATGTGTATCTTTTACTGTGTATTGGGGGTGTTCCAGCACATTAAATAAACCCAATGAAACAAAGCAGGGGCAATGAATTGGGAAAATTTGAGGATTAGAGGAGATTGGAGATGTTTTCCTCTGGCTAAACCCTGTGATTGATGCCTTGGCTGCAAGGCATCGCTGTGTTGGCAGCGTTCTTAAGTTACTCATTAATCCTTATAAATGTTTACTTCATTTGGGGTCCGAACAGCTTTTCTACAACCAATCAATGTGCATGTGCATGTTGACACATTTGGAATACCCTTATCAAATGATACAGCTGTTGTTACTTTGGTTCAAGCTGGAAAGTTTAAAAGACATAGCGAGTGCAGATTGTAATTGACATATCTAAAATAAAAAAACTGCTGGAACACCAAAGTCACTGTTCACAGTTTTACATCACCATGGCCTGAAAGGGTGATTGGTGGTTGCAGCACTATGGTTCTGGGCTGCATGAGTGCTGCCGGAGAAATCTGCAGTTCATTGAGTAAAAACATGCCTCTGTCATGCTTAACAGAAAGCAAAGGCTCCCCTTTCAAAATCCGCTAGCTCGATGCTATTTTACATTGGATATGCTATGTACATGCTACTGGTTAGCTTTAGCGGTTTTACATGGCGATTTGAACACCTCCAATTTTGTTTTTAAAGCTACAACTAAGATGCACGTTACAATCAAAGACTAGGTGTGCCATAAGTACAATACTTACAGTACAAACAGTAGGACTCAACAAACGACTGGCACATTCAACTGGAAGGGGCTGTTTGCAACATTTACCCAGATGCCTAGAGGGCGCAAATGGGGAATCGAAAACAAAACAAACATGATCCGGGCAGCGGATCATGACAGTACCCCCTTCCTAACACTAATCAGAGGCAGGTGACACTAATCAGCACCCATGACAACTAAAACACAAACCCAGAGGCGCTGAAAACGAAAAGTGAGGGAATCGAAAACAAAACAAACATGATCCGGGCAAAGGATCATGACAGCTAACTTTCCAATGTATTTTAAACATTATATCTCGCCCTCTTCCGGATTTTAAAATGTAATAACATACACTATGTATGTACATAATACATGCACATGCGTTAACTTGGGGTGTTATTAGCTAATAATAGCAATTTGGATAGTTACTGTTAGCTGTCATTGAATTTATATTCTATTATAACGACAACATGCCTGCAAATTGCTAGTTCTTCCCCTAGACTGCTTTTGTATGTGTGCACAAACTCCCTGCGCGTGTGGACGAAACGTAAAAAGCAATCATTCTATCCGGGCAGGTAAAAAATTTTCTTACATGAACTTAGTAGTTGTAAAACAATATAGACAATTGTCAAACAAATGTGACAAATAGTAACATAAACTAACCGGTGCTGTTTTTGTTCCATTTTTTGCTTTGAAAAACTGAGCAAGTTGCAAACAGCACCTTTAATGGTATAAACACAATATATAATAACAAGACAGCACAGTTATTATAAGCTCACTGTTAAATGTTACATTCAATTTTATGTTAAATTAACGTTCATCAACACATAAACTAAACACAAAAATACCAAAATTGGTACCATGGATCACCTGTAATGATTTACGGGTTATCGGGAATTGGTACTGTAGAGGTTTTAATGTGAAAGGCACTCATTCCTACCTGTATTTTTTACACATTTGCATTCATTATCCTAGTGTATTTGAAAGTAAACATTCATATAGATGAAACTTCAAGGTCGTCTTCACCACAAACATTACTTTGTGTGTTTTTGTGTGTATGTGCGTTTTTTTTTATATGGACTGTATTTGCGGTAGTTGATGTATCCAGTTTGACAGCCATAAATCAACACCACCAAAAGCAATTTTCCTAGTCGCAGCATTGTGGCCTGTAATGTGTGTGTCTTTATTGATTTCTCACATCTGATCTGTGTGTTTGGTGTGTGTGCCTGTCAGTGTGCAAGCATGGTATACTTCACTGCACTTTACTTGCCAAGTGCACTCTGTGTGTTCATGAAAGGTTGTCAAGCCTGTGCAATTATTTAAACTCTGCTACCAAAACATTTGACAGGATATATTGTACTTGCAACTATGTTTGTTTTTGTTGTAAAATGCGTTGTCATTTCATCAACATTTTAACTTTGTTTAATAATACCGATTTACAGGTTTGTATTAATTGAAGACACCTAAACTGTGACGATCTGTCAAATTCACGTCTTGTTATGTTTCCGTAGTTTGTGTTTATTTCCTGTCAGCGCTCTTATTTTAGTTCCACTTCCTTTATGTCTCCCGGAGCGCTCGTTTCCCTCACCTGTCCTTGATTGGCAGCCTGGCACACCTGGTTGCAGTTGCCAATCAGGCTGCTATTTATGCCTGTCTCGCCCTCCAGTCAGGGCTCAATGATTGTTTTCTGTTGCCTGTTTCCTGTTTTCCCTGCACGTGCACTTACCAGTTGCACTAGTTCCTTTTTGACATTAAAGTCAAGTTTTCCTGCGCTACGCCTGCCATCAATGCATCTTGGGGTTCAACACCAGCAGTTCCTGACAGAATCATCAAGTCAAATACGAACCCCGCAGAGATTTGGGGCTGTCTGGAGGCAACAAATCTCGGGAGGAAGCCGCAGACAAGAAGTGTACCCGCTTGGTCTCCTTGATGGACAAATTGTGACTTGAGTGCTGCACGGTCTGGTTCTTTGGTTCCCTCCCACCCATCCCTGTCGTCTGTTCCAGGGTGGCGGTCAGAGTCGGCAGGACTCGAGACCCCCCAGGTCCCTCCCCGCTCCCTCAGCCTTACTTGGGACGTCTGGAATCCGTCCTTTAAAGGGGTAGGGGCTTAGGTAAGCCGCGCGACAGGGGAAGCACAGCTCTCACCTCTTCAAGTCAGGCCATCACAGACGCCAGCTGTGGACACGCCGACAGCCCAGCCGCCTGCTGCTCCAGCTCTGGAAACACCATCTTCGTCCCCGGCAGGCCATATTACGGCGCCGCAATCTTTGTCTCTGGCGGGCCGTCTTACGGCGCCGCAATCTTCGTCTTCGGCGGGCTGCCCCACGGGGCCCATCGTCGGTCCTTGTCCTGGAGACGCCTCTGCCACCTCCAGCTTACCTGTTGCACAAGCAGCCATTCGACGCCCACACGCCTCCTCCTTATAGGCCAAGAGTGGCCGTTCTGTAGTCGGCTGCCTTGCCAGATGCAGCGGCGTTCAATGCGTCGCCAACTCCTCCCTCCCCCCATAGATTTTGAACCTTGTTTTTTTGGGGGGAACATCTAGAATCTGTCTCTAAAATGGGGGGTACTGTGACGATCTGTCACATTCACATCTTGTTATGTTTCTTTAGTTTGTGTTTATTTCCTGTCGGCGTTATTTTAGTTCCACTTCCTGCATGTCTCCCAGAGCATGTGTTCCCCTCACCTGACCCTGATGGGCAACCTGGCACACCTGGTTGCAGTTGCCAATCAGGCTGCTATTTATGCCTGCCTCGCCCTACAGTCAAGGCTTGATTGTTTCCTGTTGCCTGTTTCCTCGTTCCTGTGCACTTACCAGTAGCACTATTTCCTTTTTGACATTAAAGTCATGTTTTCCTGCGCTACGCCTGCCATCTCTGCATCTTGGGGTTCAACACCAGCAGTTCCTGGCATACGCTGTCACAAACCTTAGACATCTTGCAGTCTTATTTCATAGTGTTAAATGATCAAAAAAGAAAAACATCCACATTTTGGATTAAAAAAAAGCAATGCTTGTTTATTTTCATGGAATTTTATGGCATTCAAGTTGAAGAGACTAGGAGTTGAAATATTTCAGTGATATAAATAAAATGATAACCAACAAAGTACATGCAACAATCAACACATTGACATAATTATTGCAGCATAACCAGCAACAATACAGAACATAGAGAAAGTAAGAAATACACAAAAGTAGAACAACTTGCTTGTGTTCTAATATTGATACAAATTACCTCTCCTGGTTTGTGAATGCTCCTCGCTCACCATGACCGTGATTGTGTTGCGAACACTGCGGCGCTGGCAGTGTTTTGCTTTAGGGCAGTGGTTCTCTAACTTTTTTCACCAAGTACCACTTCAGAAAACACTTGGCTCTCCAAGTACCACATGGTGAGTCTGACCAACATTAAAATACGTAGTAGGCCTAAAAAACCAATGTTTAACAAGTATATTTAATATTTTTGGCAACTGTAACATTACACACCGTTTGAACAGTAACATAGTGTTTGAATATTTATCTAAGAGATTTGGATGGAACCGCGTACCACTAGTGGTACACATACCACAGTTTGAGAATCTCTGCCTTACCCCTGATTTCCACAGGGTGCGGCGAAACGTGACTGCCACGGAATAGCACGGCCATGAAAAAGAGTTTTGCCTTGCAGAACGAAAACTTTATTTTGTTGATAACAAGCAACAACACAACAGTAACATCATCCCTGGGGAGCGTTGTAGACACACACAACTCCCACAAACCACGACCATGTTTTCCCTGCCCCTGCATCAGCTAACATTTGACATAGCTGCCCGGGATATGCCTGTATATGATTCTTTAATTCTGGACCTCCAGAATTAGCATTTAGGTCAACAAGGTGAAATTAAGTCTGAAAACCTTTTGACGGGTAAACTTCATGTCCGTCCCCACCCATTAGGACGTTTCAAAGTCTCAAATACAATCCACCTTGAAGATGTACTACCGTATTTTCCGGACTGTAAGGTGCTGTTAAAATCCCTTTTTTTTCTCAAAACTTGACAATGTGCCTAAAGTACGGAATAATTCTAGTTGAGCTTACCCACCTCAAAGCTATTTTATTTGGTAAATGGTGTAATGATAAGTGTGACCAGTAGATGGCAGTCAAACATAAGAGATAGTTGTAGGCTGCACTATGATGGCAATATGTCTCAAGTAAACAACACCAACATTTTAAATGTTCCATTGAAAATAAAGAACATTACACATGGCGCTCAAAAATCTATCAAAATGTTTTAGTAAGACTTTGGTAAGCTATGAAGCCGCACCGCTTGAAGATTGTCGGCACATTAAACATACGAGTATTATTATGGTGTGTGTATAAGGTAAGACATATTATCTGGTGTTTGTTTCGCAATATTATGCAAAAGCAGCTTTTCTTACCTTCTGGTACCTGCTGATCTGTATTTGGGATCTGCATGAATCCTGAAAAATTGCACGCGTCCGCTTCGACGCCGTAGTCAACAGCTTTTTTTTCTCTATCTTCTTGTTAATATGACATTCATCCTCCGCTGTTGCCATTTCTAATATAAAGTAGTGTAAAGTTCGTACTTATATCCGTCAGTAAACTCTCCATGAAAGCGCGGTGTAGTGAGTTAACATTATTCACCCAAGGAACTTTAGTTGTTAGAGAGTTCAGGTCGGACGGTTTTTCACGGGACACATTTCCGGTGTTGTTGTTTCCGGATGAGGACATGCTGCTCCGTTATTAATTTAAGTAAAGTCTGAATGTCATTAAAACAGTTAGCTCCATCTTTTGACACTTCTTCCACCCCCGTCCTTGCACGCTACACCGCTACAACAACGATGACGGGGAGAAAAAGAGCCACGTAAATAAGACCCGGAAGCGACTGTCAGAAAGCGACTTGAAGATGATCTGTAAAACATAATCTATGCAACATTTTGACCAAAGAACCACCATTACATGTTATGTAGACCACAAGGAAGTGTTTTACATTTAGAAAAAATATATAAAAATATGACTCCTTTAATGGGCCCTATAATCCAGTGTGCCTAATATATGAAAAAAGATTAAAAAAATAGACCATTCATCAGCAGTGCGCCTTTTAATCCGGTGCGCCCTATGGTCCGGAAAATACGGTATTTTATTTTCAAAGTAAACCGGATAATTTATTTTGTGTATGTGCATGACTTCCTGTTTCAACACAAGCAGATTTTAGCTGAATTGAACGGCTGTGTTGCGGCGACCGGCAAAAATAGAAGCTCTGCGCATACTTAGCGCATACATCCAATACATCAACACCACGGCGGTGGAAACGGACACATTGACTTGTATAAAAATGGAAAGAGTCTGCTGCCGTGGCGATGATGTTTCACAGCCGTGACGCATTCTGTGCTTAGGGCTAAGAATAAAGCTTCAAAAGAGTCTGTGTGCCTATTTGCAATACATTGCTTGCACAATATCACCCTCAAGCACTTGTTGCAGGTGACTGCATTCATTTAGCATCGAAATGAGGCACATAAATTGGAATAAAACATTTTGAAGGAGCAGCAACTTCATTCAAATGTTCCTCGCTTGAGACAGTGTCTTAGTCCTGTAGGCAGATCACTTTGTGTTGCATGGAGACATTTCGCCCTCAATTTGGATAGGCAGGCGCTGAATGTCTACAGGAAACAAAACATGTACTTACTAATTCAATCGGAAAAATAAGAAAATATTATGTTTATGTATTCATTGATTGAGTGAAACTTTTATTAGTAGATTGCAAAGAAAGAGAATACCTTATATGAAACAGTACAGTTTACACAGTGAAGTACATATTCCGTACAATTGACCACTAAATGGTAACACCCGAATAAGTTTTTTAACTTGTTTAACGTTAATCAATTCATGGTATGTATCTGAACATATTTGAATCATTCATCATTGTACACTACCTCAAGTTCCAACTGGTATTTTCATTAAACATAAACAATTTGAGTTTTAGAATGATCTGCACTTTGGGTCACTGCTTGCCAGTTGCCCAACCACTGTTGAGAAGAATGGATGTATACTAGAGTTGTATGGTATACCGATACCAGTAAAGTACCGCGGTAGTAATTAGGGCTGCAAATCTTTGGGTGTCCCACGATTCGATTCAATATCGATTCTTGGGGTCACGATTCGATTATAAATCAATTTTTTTGATTCAACGCGATTCTCGATTAAAAAACGGTATTTTTCCGATTCAAAACAATTCTCTATTCATTCAATACATAGGATTTCAGCTAAGGCTGCAGCTAACGATTATTTTTCTATCGATTAATCTATAGATTATTTTTTCGATTAATCTATAGATTTTTTTTTTCGATTAATCTATAGATTATTTTTCCTTTTACCGATTATTTTTTTATTCAAAATGAAGATGAAAAAATAAATGTAGGCCAGTTTTTTCAAAAGGCATGGCTTTTATTTACAAAAAAAAAGAAGTATGGCCACTCAGTCAACATTGACAACAACATGACTAAATATTCTGTAACAATGTAAACATTTAAAACGTTTAACCTTTAACAAAATTAAAAGTAGCTTATTTGCTTTTTATTGTGCAAATATAAAAGTCAACATCCAGTGCAAATCTTAATATTCTGCAATAGTATAAGCATTTCAAAAGTAAAAGTATTGCTTATTTTGCTTTAAAATGTGCAAAAATAAAGATAAACATCCAATACAAAAAAGTGTAAAACAAAATATTCTGTAACAACAGTGTAAACATTTCAACAAAAGTGAAAGTATTGCTTATTTGCTAAAATGTGCAAAAATAAAGATAAACATCCAATACAAAAAAGTGCCAATCTAAATATTCTGGAGCACTGTAAACATTAAGTATTGCTTTTAAAATGTGCAAAATAAACATCCAGTCCAACACAGTACACAATAACCAATTCTACTCATTCCAGTGAGTGACTAACAGTTGTAATGAAGAAAGGTTAGCATGTCTACATGCTCTGGTTCTTTTCTTGTTTACAATATTCCCAGCAGCTGAAAATAGGCGCTCAGAAGGGGTCGATGTGGCTGGAACTGAGAGGTAATTAGCCTTCACCTCAAGCCAGGACTGCGAGTGAGCTGAGCTGCAGTTTAAGTTTCTAGAAGGTCAACGGGCTCATAGTGATGTTACTAGTAGTTGACTGGGAGGTGTTTATTATCATTTGGGGAGAGTCCGCTGCCTGATGCTCACCTGCTAAACACCTATCTGCTCTACGCTGAAGCGCTGACTACATGCGCTCTGAATACACACTGCTGATTGGCTGGTAACGCTCTGAATACGCACTGCTGATTGGCTGATAATGCTTTGTGTGTACCAATCAGATGGTTGTGCGGGTGGGACAATGCTGCGTGCTGAGACAGAGGCAGAAGGAGCGAAGCAGCTTGTTAAAGGCCTACTGAAACCCACTACTACCGACCACGCAGTCTGATAGTTTATATATCAATGATGAAATCTTAACATTATAACACATGCCAATACGGCCGGGTTAACTTATAAAGTGACATTTAAAATTTGCCGCTAAACTTCCGGTTCGAAACGCCTCTGCGGATGACGTATGCGCGTGACGTAGCCCGGCGAACACGGGTATGCCTTCCACATTGAAGCCGATACGAAAACGCTCTGTTTTCATTTCATAATTCCACAGTATTCTGGACATCTGTGTTCGTGAATCTGTTTCAATCATGTTCATTGCATTATGGAGAAGGAAGCCAAGCAAGCAAAGAAGAAAGTTGTCGGTGCGAAATGGACGTATTTTTCGAACGTAGTCAGCCACAACAGTACACAGCCGGCGCTTCTTTGTTTACATTCCCGAAAGATGCAGTCAAGATGGAAGAACTCGGATAACAGAGACTCTAACCAGGAGGACTTTTGATTTGGATACACAGACGCCTGTAGAGAACTGGGACAACACAGACTCTTACCAGGATTACTTTGATTTGGATGACAAAGACGCAGACGTGCTACTGTGAGTATGCAGCTTTGGCTTTTTTTTTGCGTATGTACGTAACTTTTTTAAAATATATAAGCTTTATGAACCTTGGGTTAGGTGAACGGTCTTTTGGGCTGAGTGATTGTGTGTGTTGATCATGTGTTTGAATTGTATTGGCGTGTTCTATGGAGCTAGGAGCTAGCAGAGGAGCTAGGAGCTAGCATAACACGTACCGTACCTTACGTGCGCGTCACGTACGTAACTTTTTAAAAATATATAAGCTTTATGAACCTTGGGTTAGGTGAACGGTCTTTTGGGCTGAGTGATTGTGTGTGTTGATCAGGTGTTTGAATTGTATTGGCGTGTTCTATGGAGCTAGGAGCTAGCAGAGGAGCTAGGAGCTAGCATAACAAACACGCAGGTGTTATTATGCAGGATTAATTTGTGGCATATTAAATATAAGCCTGGTTGTGTTGTGGCTAATAGAGTATATATATGTCTTGTGTTTATTTACTGTTGTAGTCATTCCCAGCTGAATATCAGGTACCGTGAGTATGCAGCCTTGGCTGCTAAACATTCGATAACTTGACCGTATGTGCGCGTCACGTACGTAACTTTTTAAAAATATATAAGCTTTATGAACCTTGGGTTAGGTAAACTGTCTTTTGGGCTGAGTGATTGTGTGTGTTGATCAGGTGTTTGAATTGTATTGGCGTGTTCTATGGAGCTAGGAGCTAGCAGAGGAGCTAGGAGCTAGCATAACAAACACGCAGGTGTTTTTATGCAGGATTAATTTGTGGCATATTAAATATAAGCCTGGTTGTGTTGTGGCTAATAGAGTATATATATGTCTTGTGTTTATTTACTGTTGTAGTCATTCCCAGCTGAATATCAGGTCACCCCCGGCTCTCACAGCATCTTCCCTATCTGAATAGCTTCAACTCCCCACTAGTCCTTCACTTGCACTTTACTCATCCACAAATCTTTCATCCTCGCTCAAATTAATGGGGAAATTGTCGCTTTCTCGGTCCGAATCTCTCTCACTTCATGCGGCCATCATTGTAAACAATAGGGAACTTTGCGTATATGTTCAACTGACTACGTCACGCTACTTCCGGTAGGTGCAAGCCTTTTTTTTATCAGATACCAAAAGTTGCAATCTTTATCGTCGTTGTTCTATACTAAATCCTTTCAGCAAAAATATGGCAATATCGCGAAATGATCAAGTATGACACATAGAATAGATCTGCTATCCCCGTTTAAATAAAAAAAATTCATTTCAGTAGGCCTTTAAGACTTTAGCAGCTAAAGTTAGCTTTAGCTTAGAAACTCGTTCGGTACACCCCCGTACCGAACCGAAAGCCCCGTACCGAAACGGTTCAATACAAAACACGTACCGTTACACCCCTAGCAGATACAAATGACACATTCATGTTTTTGTGTAATGATGACAACGTATGCTCACGCGGACGATTGACTAGTTGATGGTTGATGGTTTTCTTTTCAAATGTTCGTTCATAGCCGTTGTGCTGCTATGATAGGCCATTTACGCTCGACACAGTGTGCATACAACAACATTATTAGGCCGTGTATTGAAATACTTCCACACTTTTGACGACTTTTGGCGTGATTTTTCCCCCTCGCTCGCACCGCTCGCATCGTCTGCTTTGATCGTCTGCTTTGCGCTTCGCCATGACGGTAGTGTGACGTAAATATGCGACGCGTCGACGCACAACAACGGCGTCGACGTGTTTACATAACCGATGACGTCGACTACGTCGACTCGTCGTTTCAGCCTTAATTTCAGCAGGATCTACCCCAGTCTGCAGACATGCAAGCAGAGTAGTAGATTTTTGTAAAAAGCTTTTATAATTGTAAAGGACAATGTTTTATCAACTGATTGCAATAATGTAAATTTGTTTTAACTATTAAATGAACCAAAAATATGACTTATTTTATCTTTGTGGAAAATATTGGACACAGTGTGTTGTCAAGCTTATGAGATGGGATGCAAGTGTAAGCCACTGTGACACTATTTTTCTTTTTTCTTTTCTTTTTTTTTTATAAATGTCTAATGATAATGTCAATGAGGGATTTTTAATCACTGCAATGTTTAAATTGTTACTAATATTGATACTGTTGTTGATAATATTCATTTTTGTTTCACTACTTTTGGATGGTTCGGTGTCATGTTTGTGTCTCCTCTCAATTCCTCTGTTTATTGCTGTTCTGAGTGTTGATGGGTCAGGTTTGGTTTTGGAACTGGATTGCTGTGTATTGTTTTGTTGGATTGATTAATGAAAAAAATAAAAACAAAAAAATAAAATCGATTTTTGAAAAATGAGAATCGATACAACGTAAGAATGGCGATTTGAATTGGAATCGATTTTTTTCCCACACCCCTAGTAATGGATTAAAAACAGTACTATAGTGCTTCTGAAAAATACTGGTCATTTTTTTCCCGGACTTGACAGCGCGTGGTTGTCACGTCGCGACATTGCTGGTAAAACGAGCAGAGGCGCATCAATCAAAGTCAATCAAAAGCTTACTTATATAGCCCTAAATCACGAGTGTCTCAAAGGGCTGCACAAGCCTCAACGACATCCTCGAATCAGATCCCACATCAGGGCAAGAAAAAACTCAACCCAATGGGAGACTAAAATGTCCTTAAGTGTGAATGCAAATTTGAGTGGTTGTTTGTTTATAAGTACCCATGTCACAATGAGGACAAGTGGTATAGAACATGGATGGATGGCTGGATCAATAGGAAAATTAGATGTGGCTCAGAGCTGTGTTGTCACCTCCATCTATTTAACTGTGTCATAGACCACCTGATGACGGTGGTGTGTAAACACGACCCAGGTGTATCACTAAGCACACAGTAGCCTATGTCGAATATTCTGATGACACCGCACTATCCAGTTACAGTGGAAGATTGTCCTTTTTGTTGTAGTTTGGAACTTTTGGGTTTGTTAGTTGTTTTCTGAGCACATTGGCAATTAGATATGAATAGGCCCTAATCCATTTTGGGCCACTTGTGATGAAAAAGTACCCCATCTTATAAGTACCCCGACCCGCTCGAAAAACTATACTTTCCCTTACTCTAATCTGATTTCTATGTGGTCCGAATTGAGGGGTCAAGGAAAAGTTCCAAAAAAATACACCGTGGTCCCAGTGATAAATGGGGTTGACCAAAATATCTCAGGCCCTGGCCCTACTCCCAGGCTCTTTTGAGTACATTTCGGATTCTTCGGTCCACTGGGACTTTTGTGTGTAGGTGTATGTTGGGGTACTTTGAGACTTTGAGACTATTTGGGATCCTCTCGCACCTTTGGGGAAGATGGTCCTTTCTGGGATATTTTGGGACTTTCTGGTCCATGGACTTTTTTTCAGTAAAAGTAGATAAGCCTTTTCCCTTTTGGGACACATCTGGTAAAAAAAAAAGAAAAAAACTTGTCTTTTCCTCACTTCAAATACCTTTGATCTACAATACCTAAAATTGGCATCCTGAAACAGAGATATACAGATGTGACAACATTGTGATGTTTCCAGAGAGACCAAGCTCAAACTTCACAACAAGTCTGTCATTTTGCTTTTCCTGTGTGATGCAGAACACTGAACAACAACCCTGGTAGCCAAGCTAGACCTCTCAGGAGAATCAAGAGAGTGAAATGGTCACTCAATCATGTCACCAACACCGAAATCGGAGAGCGGACTCAACAATTCCCCTCGACTCGCAGCAATGTGAAGAGTCCGCAGCAATGCGAAGATTTCACCGGTTTTTCAATTTTACTGCTTACTTCTAGATCATCCAAACCAAGAAGGCTGGATATGGATGTAATAAGCTGGAGATGTCCTAGAGGCGCCCTTCCACACCCACTGGCCTGACATTGTGGCTCAGATTCTAAGGGCTTCCGACGTGTCTCTGGAACACACCGTACATCTTGCCCAGGACAGGCCAGACTGTAGAAGACTAGTCAAAAAGGTTGACTGTATGCATGATGAAGTGAGAGATATCTGTTAAAACAATTTCTAGATATATTACTGTAGGACACATTCATCCATCTCAAACTGAACCTATCACAGTTGACAAGAGGCAAGAGTTCAGGGCACACCTTGGAATGGTTGCCAGCCAATTGCAGGACACTTAAATAACAATTCACACTCATAGTTAACGGACGATCTATATCCGTTAACATTTACATTTTTGGAAAACACACACATAATTGGAAAAGGCTGCAACTTCCACTCAAAGAAGCCCAAAAGGATTTGAACCCTCGATCTCCTTAATGTCCAACTGAAACGCTAACCACTAGGCAGCGCACTTAGGATACAATATTAAATTGATTTTTCGAGAGAGTCCAGCCCTTACAGAGAAACATTCTGGCCCTTGGACAAATATTTGTGATGATGGCCCCTGTCCTACAGCATGTGCCTGTGAGTTTCTAGGCGTGATGCACTTGGATGAGTTCCATAGTCCAGCTTTGAACAATCAGCTCCTGTCTGGAGAATGGATTGCCTGTGTTCTGCTGGGATTTTATTGTTTTTTTGTCCATTGCATTTCATCCAAAAGTAGTTTGTATTCCAGCAACAGCAATTTAGTGTTTTCATATTTCCTGTGTAATGATTACTTGTCTAGCCAACAAGGGTACGTTTCAACAGCTCAGCTTTTCTTCCAGAGTTGATGCGTCAAAAGTATTGTTTGTCTTAGCTTTTGATTGATATTAAACTGTGTACTCATACACAGGAACCGTTCATTTTGCTTTAACTGCCAGATACTTTACATAACTCATGGCACGCACATTTTTAGAGATCTTTAAATGGACATGTTTTGTTGTAAAAGAATCCATAGAATAGGTGCAAATGACCAACTTGTCAAGTCCTGGTCTACCATGTTATTTTCATTATTAAAAAAGTGATCGAATATTGGTACTGGGTATAGGTCTGTTGATTTGGGCTGGGATCTGAAATCGCCGTAATAAGCGCTCTGTTGCAAGTGGTACTGCAGCCTGCTTACTTGTGCAAAGCTTGACAGCCAGTTAGCATCTAATTGTCCTCTAATTAGCACACAAGGTTAGTCTTTTTTTTAATTTTAGTCCAGTGCGTATCTTTAATTTGACCTGCTGTTGTACTCTGTCTCAAAGTGTTAACATGTGCTCAATGTTTCCTTACCATTATTGCTATGTTGTCTATTACCATTGTTGGTATATTCATTCTTCCTGCATTGTTGATACAAATTATTGTTACAGTGTAATAATTATTGTTACCTGTGGTAATGCCACTATGATACAACATATGTATAATCCTTAAACAAAGTGACAGTGAAACTCAATGGAATAATCACTGAATGGAGAACAGGGGGTTGGATTAAATACATGATCTTGTTCCCACTCCCTTTCAGGCAAAACTGGACAATCATGCATTACATACTGTACATTACCTTTTGCACTATATTAATTTATATTATTATGTGTTGTCAACTTTGTACTTTTTTTTATGTCATTGCCTGAAATAAATGAATAAAATAAAAGTCACTAGCCACGTGTGCATACACAACATGTGTTTAATCTGATCAGGATTCGGATTACAATGTTATTGTGAACATGGACCCTGAAAAAAATTGTGACGTGCATTTTTTCATGCAGGAAATACGTCCCTGGACACATGAGGACTTTGACTATGACCAATGTATGATCCTGTAACGACTTGGTATCGGATTGATACCCAAATGTGTGGTATCATCCAAAACTAATGTAAAGTATCAAACAACAGAAGAATAAGTGATTATTACATTTTAACAAAAGTGTAGATGGAACATGTTGAAACAGAAAATAACCAGATATTAACAGTAAATGAGCAAGTAATAATAATAATAATATATTTTATTTGTAAAAAGCACTTTACATTGAGCAAACAACCTCAAAGTGTACAGTGATAAATGATAAATGATAAATGGGTTATACTTGTATAGCGCTTTTCTACCTTCAAGGTACTCAAAGCGCTTTGACACTATTTCCACATTTACCCATTCACACACACATTCACACACTGATGGCGGGAGCTGCCATGCAAGGCGCTAACCAGCAGCCATCAGAGGCAAAGGGTGAAGTGTCTTGCCCAAGGACCCAACGGACGTGACTAGGAAGGTAGAAGGTGGGAATTGAACCCCAGTAACCAGCAACACTCCGATTGCTGGCACAGCCACTGTACCAACTTCGCCACGCCCTGTATTAAAAAATAATAAAAAGATGATAAAAATAAAAACTACAACAGCCTATTAGCTAGAACTACTGCATATATCTAAGAAAAAGGCTTTTTTAAAAAGAAGGGTTTTTAAGCTTTTTTTAAAAAAGCATACACAGTCTGTGGTGCCCTCAGGTGGTCAGGGAGAGCGTTCCACAGACTTGGAGTGGCGGAGCAGAAATCCCGGTCTCCCATTGTTCGTAGCTTTGTCCTCTGAGAAGTAGATTAATAATTCATTTTCTACCACTCGTCCTTATTAATTTTGATAAAATAATTAGTAGCCTTTTTTTTACTTACTACTAAAAGACAAGTTGTCTTGTATGTTCACTATTTTAAGGACAACATTGCAATAAGAAACGTATGTTTAATGTACCGTAAGATTTTTTTTGTTAAAATAAAGCCAATAATGACATTTTTGGTGGTCCCCTTTATTTGGAAAAGTACCAAAAAGTACCGCATGCGCCATATGATTGGAACATCCTTAGTTTGCTCAAATACGCTTACTCTGTGAGCATGTGTTGCCTCTTTGATGTCGCACCATTACACTTTTATGTTCTAGGAGGTCAACGTTTATAACATTGCCCTTTCCTTCCCTACAGGTGCTGAAGGGCAGTAAAAAGCTTTGCCTCTCTGTTCGCTCTGTGGGGCGGATTCCAGGTGGCTACGTCACCAACCATGTTTATACCTGGGTGGACCCTCTTGGCCACAGCGTGTCTCCCCCACCTGACCTACCTGAGCATCACAATGCCACCCTCAGAAGAATCGACAGCCAGCGACGCAGCAACATGCAGCTCCTGCAGGAGGGGGACGAGAAGAAGGTAAAGAACTAAACATTGAAATCACATTGAATCGCTACTTGATATGTATCATTCTGTATAAAGAGAGCACGACATCAATGAATTAGTTCAGGGGTTGGCAACCCAAAATGTTTAAGGAGCCATATTGGACCACAAATACAAAAATTAATATGTCTGGAGCCGCAAAAAATTAAAAGACTTATATAAGTGTTATAATGATGGCAACACATGATTAGCTTCCAATCAAAATGACTGTGTCGCAGGCTGACGCAACTCTTCGTTGACAGAAATGTTGAAATATAATATTTATTCTACACATTTTTACAACATTGGAAAACATTAGTAAAACTTCTCAGAGGGTGAGATAATGCCTGGAAATGACTGTCTTAGAACGACCAAAGATATAGATGTGTGTGTCCAAGTTAAAGGAAAAAACAGGCTGTCTTCTTCTAATGGATTTATTACAATCTAGGCAAGCTGGGTAACGTTTGCTGTGGTCTGGAACAACATGGCACACAAACAACTATCAGACATGCAGCCAATATTACATACAGATAATGTGTCATGAGACATGGAAAAATAAAGTAAATACACAAAGGACATAAGTAAAGGAAATTACATGAGCTCAAATACACCTACAAACGAGGCATAATGATGCAATATGTATATACAGCTTGCTTAATTAGCATGTTAGCATCGATTAGCTTGCAGTCATGCAGGGACCAAATATGCCTGATTAGCACTCCACACAAGTCAATGACATCAACAACGCTCACATTTGTGCATGTACGCACAGTATAAAACGCTTGGTGGACAAAATGAGACAAAGAAGGAGTGGCATAAAACACGTCTTTCTGTGGCAGCGTCAGAGAAAGTTATACATGTAAACAAACTGTTGAGTCACAGTCCACACAACGGCGAGTTGTTGTCGTCTACTGTCCTCTTGGGGGCGACATTAGGTTGTTATATACGGCTCTGGCATGACAACAACCTAATGTCGCCACCAAGAGGACAGCGGTGCATCGGTCCATCATGCCGAGAGGTTGTCGTTTTAATGAACATGATGTATGCATGAATTATGATACAAACAATAATAATTTTTTATATTTCTTGTAAGGAATGATGTATACATGAATGATGATGATACAAACAAACAAGTAAACAACGTTTGCAAACACCAATGACATTGAATAGTCTACACAAACACTGCTTCATTTTCTATGCCCCATTCAGTTAATGATAACTGCTGGTTCAATGTTAGGCTTAGGTTTTAGCAGATTTTCCGTATTTTTCCTACAGACAGCATTTGGTGACCTCAAACAACAAGGCTATGGATGGATGGATGGATGGATGGATGGATGGATGGATGGATGGATGGTTTTCGCCTTTTGAAGGGTACTGGAAAAACTGGAAAATTGAACTTGAAAGTCCTTAAAAGTGCTTGAATGTGGCCATGGAAAAGGTGTACGAACTCTGTTTAATACCTCTGGACATCAAATGTAATGCTTTTTAATGCCATTCAAGGCCTTAATTTTTGCAAAATCCATTGAATTACTTTTAATGCTTTTTAAATACCTACGGAAACCCTGAATTGGTAACTCACAAACTGCCCGTTAGAGACGATATACATCAGACCTGGGCAAATTAAGGCCCGTGACAGCTTTTCAATCTGGCCCGCTGGACATTCCCAAATAATTTTTTTAGATCTTTAAGATGGAAACTGGAGCTGCCATTATGATGTGCAGTGATGTTTTCAAATGACCGTAAGTCTTGAACTATACAAAGTATTTCAATGGTTGTAATCTGTCCTTTTGCATGATATTCTAGTTACTAGTGTACCAATATTTTGGTACCGGTACTGGGACCAAAATTATTTTGATATTTTTCTGTACTTTTTGGTACTTTTCCAAATAAAGGGGACCACAAAAAATGGCATTATTGACTTTATTTCAACAAAAAAATCTTAGGGTACATTAAACATATGTTTATTATTGCAAGTTTGTCCTTAAATAAAATAGTGAACATACGAGACAACGTGTCTGTTATTAGTAAATAAGCCAACAAAGGTTCCTAAATTAGCTGCTGACATATGCAGTAACATATTGTGTCATTTTCCATTCTAATATTTTGTCAAAATTATTAAGGACAAGTGATAAAAAATTAATTATTAATCTACTTGTTCATTTACTGGTAATATCTGCTTACTTTCTCTTTTAACATGTTCCATCTACACTTCTGTTAAAATGTAATAATCACTTATTCTTCTGTTTTTTGGATACTTTACATTAGTTTTGGATGATACCACAAATTTGGGTATCAATCTGATACCAAGTCGTTACAGGATCATACGTTGGTTATATTCAAAGTCCTCATGTGTCCAGAGACATATTTCCTGAGTTTATAAACATAATATGAATTTTAAAAAAAACAAAAGAAGATGTTGTGAGGCCAAAAAATATTGATGTAATCATAGTAGTATCGACTAGATACTCTACTGTACTTGGTATCATTACAGTGGATGTTAGGTGTAGATCCACCAATGGCGTTTGTTTACATTGGGACGCCCGTGAGCTGCGGTGTGTAGTGAAGCATGTTTAGCTATTCCTTGTCCTGCAGAGATGATACTTGTAAGAAACGTATTTTATTTGTCGCCATGGAGGCGAGGATTAGTAATTTAGAAGTAGCTAGAACATTGCGGACGGCGGATGGACGTTAGCCGCTAACTAGCTTGCCATGTCTTAAAGCACCTCTTCCTGAGGGCGTTTAAATGTTATAACTTCGCCTTTATCGTCAATTTTGAAGCCAAAATGCGTCCATTTTCCCTTTTTTTTACCCTTCACGTTCATATTTGTTGCATTTTTGTTGCGTTTCGCTTGATTGTAAAATATGTCGATCGAGAGAGGGTGTGACGTTCATATGTTGTCAATATTCAGTGTTTTATTGTCCATAGTTAATATTGTAAATCCCACGTTCTTTATTTTCATGTACATTCTGTGTGTTTCATTCAGTAAAAAAATTTAAAAATTCCGTTCCGTTTTTTAAGGTGGTCTGTCATAACGTTTTTAACAGTCAATCCAACATTATAGTGAGGTTTTGTATTAGTGTTCCTAAAAATATACACTACCGTTCAAAAGTTTGGGGTCACATTGAAATGTCCTTATTTTTGAAGGAAAAGCACTGTACTTTTCAATGAAGATAACTTTAAACTAGTCTTAACTTTAAAGAAATACACTCTATACATTGCTAATGTGGTAAATGACTATTCTAGCTGCAAATGTCTGGTTTTTGGTGCAATATCTACATAGGTGTATAGAGGCCCATTTCCAGAAACTATCACTCCAGTGTTCTAATGGTACAATGTGTTTGCTCATTGGCTCAGAAGGCTAATTGATGATTAGAAAACCCTTGTGCAATCATGTTCACACATCTGAAAACAGTTTAGCTCGTTACAGAAGCTACAAAACTGACCTTCCTTTGAGCAGATTGACTTTCTGGAGCATCACATTTGTGGGGTCAATTAAACGCTCAAAATGGCCAGAAAAAGAGAACTTTCATCTGAAACTCGACCGTCTATTCTTGTTCTTAGAAATGAAGGCTATTCCACAAAATTGTTTGGGTGACCCCAAACTTTTGAACGGTAGTGTATCTACAGGCCCTGACACAATTTTTTCTCAAAATTTGGTTCCCGAGTCTAAATAATTACCCAGGCCTGATATATATAATAAAGGAAACAGTTGGCACATCCATTGTGAAAATAATTTTTGATAATTTCGTTTTGTTATCCATAGAATGATTCTGCCTGGTATGGCCTAATTACCTCCGCTGAGAGGTTATGTGTTCGCTGGGGTTTGTTTGTCTGTTAGCAACATTACTCAAAAAGCTATTAGCGGATTTGACTGAAACTTTCAAGAAATGTCCAAAAAGTGATAAAGAACAATTGATTTGATTTTGAGGCTGATCCAGATCAAAGTCACCATGTTGTGCCCCGCAGTGCTGCTATATTGTGCCCGCTCATTGCAGCCAGTGTGTGAAATAGTCTTGCACACTCACTGCACTCGACTAAGCATTGCAGACAGCCGCAAACTTTGCTTAGTGCTTCATTGCATTATTTTGGTGGCGGGGGTCTGCGCTCTCCGAATGCTTTTTAGTTATATTAAATGGAGTGTTCAGAGTTCAGACATTACCAATGTGCACATGACACAAGTGAGAGTGCAAAAATGTAATGCAGTTGTGAACATTAATCATGAACAGACGGGGACGGCGTGGCGCGGTCGGGGGACTGGCCGTGCCAGCAACCTGAGGGTTCCTGGTTCGATCCCCACCTTCTACCAACCTAGTCACGTCCGTTGTGTCCTTGAGCAAGACACTTCACCCTTGCTCCTGATGAGTCGTGGTTAGGGCCTTGCATGGCAGCTCCCGCCATCAGTGTGTGAATGTGTGTGTGAATGGGTAAATGTGGAAATGTCAAAGCGCTTTGAGTACCTTGAAGGTGGAAAAGCGCTATACAAGTTTAACCCATTTACCATTCACCATGAATGTGCCAGTCTGCTACTTTCAATCTTCACAGTCTATTCCCTCTAGACCTTCTTTGCTCGCTCAGTTTGTCACTTGTTCATCTGCCATTTGTTTGTCGACCGTCAACTGTTTTTTGCAAAAGTAGAGCCAGCCAGAAAAATATTTATTATAAAATTCCAATTAGTTTTTTTTGGAAGAAATAACATGTTTGACACCATGGTGTAAACTAAAAAGGAAAACAAAGGTATATCTGGGTATTTAGGTTAAGTTGTATTACAAAACCCAAGTTGGCACGTTGTGTAATTCGTAAATAAAAACAGAATACAATCCTTTTCAGTTTATACTCAATTGAATAGACTGCAAAGATGAGATATTTAATGTTCGAACTGAGAAACCTTTTTTTTTTTCTCAAATTTTTTATTGTCTTAGATTTGAATGGCAGCAACACATTGCAAAAAAGTTGGCACAGGGGCATTTTTACCACTGTGTTACATGGCCTTTCCTTTTAACAACACTCAGTAAACGTTTGGGAACTGAGGAGACCAATTTTTGAAGCTTTTCACATTTCCCATTCTTGCTTGATGTACAGCTTAGGTTGTTTAACAGTCCAGCGTCTCCGTTGTGGTATTTTAGGCTTCATATTGCACCACACATTTTCAATGGGAGACGGGTCTGGGCTACAGGCAGGCCAGTCTGGTACCTGCACTCTTTTACTATGAAGCCACGCTGTTGTAACACATGGCTTGGCATTGTCTTGCTGGAATAAGCAGGGGCGTCCATGATAACGTTGCTTGGATGGCATCATATGTTGCTCCAAAACCTGTATGTACCTTTCAGCATTAATGGTGCCTTCACAGATGTGTAAGTTACCCATGCCTTGGGCACTAATACACCCCCATACCATCACAGATGCTGGCTTTTGAACTTTGCGCCTATAACAATCCGGATGGTTCTTTTCCCCTTTGTTCCGGAGGACACGACGTCCAAAGTTTCCAAAAACAATTTGAAATGTAGACTCGTCAGACCACAGAACACTTTTCCACTTTGCATCAGTCCATCTTAGATGAGCTCGGGCCCAGCGAAGCCGTCGGTGTTTCTGGATCTTGTTGATAAATCAATCAATCAATCAATGTTTATTTATATAGCCCTAAATCACAAGTGTCTCAAAGGGCTGTACAAGCCACAACGACATCCTCGGTACAGAGCCCACATACGGGCAAGGAAAAACTCACCCCAGTGGGACGTCGGTGAATGACTATGAGAAACCTTGGAGAGGACCGCATATGTGGGTAACCCCCCCCCTCTAGGGGAGACCGAAAGCAACGGATGTCGAGTGGGTCTGACATAACATTGTGAAAGTCCAGTCCACAGTGGATCCAACACATCAGCGGGAGTCCAGTCCACAGCGGGGCCAACAGGAAACCATCCCGAGCGGAGACGGGTCAGCAGCTCTGCATAGTAAAGTTTTAACTTGCACTTACAGATGTAGCGACAAACTGTAGTTACTGACAGTGGTTTTCTGAAGTGTTCCTGAGCCCATGTGGTGATATCCTTTACACACTACTGGCTGTTTTTGATGCAGTACCGCCTGAGGGATCGAAGGTCCGTAATATCATCGCTTACGTGCAGTGATTTCTCCAGATGCTCTGAACCTTTTGATGATATTACGGACCGTGGATGGTGAAATCCCTAAATTCCTTGCAATAGCTCGTTGAAAAATGTTGTTCTTAAAATGTTCGACAAATTGCTCACGCATTTGTTGACAAAGTGGTGACCCTCGCCCCATCCTTGTTTGTGAATGACTGAGCATTTCATGGAACCTGCTTCTATACCCAATCATGGCACCCACCTGTTCCCAATTAGCCTGTTCACCTGTGGGATGTTCCAAATAAGTGTTTGATGAGCATTCATCGACCTTCTCAGTCTTTTTTGACACTTGTGCCAGCTTTTTTGAAACATGTTGCAGGCATCAAATTCCAAATGAGCTAATATTTGCAAAAAATAACGTTTTCCAGTTCGAACGTTGAGTATATTGTCTTTGCAGTCCATTCACTTGAATATAAGTTAAAAAGGATTTGCAAATCATTGTATTCTGTTTTTATTTACCATTTACACAACGTGCCAACTTCACCGGTTTTGGGTTTTGTAGTTCAAACTACTCCAAAGCCTCATATGGGACTACAACATTTTGATAATTAAACCCATATTTATATGACTGCAAATAGAGTTAAAACTACTTCTGTGTATATTGATAACATCTACTCACCAGACATTTTTTATGAGGTTTTCTAAATGTTTCCTCCATGAACAGGGGCAGACTTTTAAGTGCTGTAGCCTTCCTGCAGGCCAGTGCATTAGACATTAAAAAAAAGTGTTAGATCTAAATAATAGCTATAGTTAAAATTGCTGTGGGTACTTAATTGATCATCAATTTCTCCATAAGCTCCACCGCGTTCTCTGTACAGCTTCATCATTTGTTGTTCGGTTGAGAGCGTGCCCTTGTTTGTGGTGGCTGTAAAATTAGGATTTGTTTGAAGAATCTCACTCTGTAAGTGATAGATCGACGTGCTTTTCTAGAATAACCTTAATTGACAGTTGTGGCTATATTAGGACATTATGCAATGTCACCAATTCGGTTTAGTATCTTTTGTGTTGAAATTTTAAAAATGTGCAACAAATTAAATGTGCAACAAATTGAAGAAAAATGGGCTTCACGGTCGAGTGGCCATAAAGTTCAATGTTGGTCTCATCACTCCACATTACTTTGTTCCAGACGTTTTGAGGCTTGTCTCTGTGCTGTTTGGCGTAATGTAAGCGGGATACTTTGTGACATTTGTGCAGAAATGGCTTTCTTCTGGCGACTCGACCATGCAGCCCATTTTTCTACAAGTGCCTCCTTATTGCATCTTGAAACAGCCACACCACAATTTTTCAGAGAGTCCTGTATTTCAGCTGGAGTTAATTGTGGATTTTTCTTTGCATCTCGAACAATTTTCCTGGCAGTTGTGGCTGAAATCTTTGCTGGTCTACCTGAATCCCTCATTTTCCACTTCTTAATCAGCGTTTGAACACTGCTGATTGGCATTCTCAATTCCTTGGATATCTTTTTATACCCCTTTCCTGTTTTATGCAGTTCAATTACCTTTTCTCGCAGATCTTTTGACAATTATTTTGCCTTCCCCATGACTCAGAATCCAGAAACATCTGTGCAGCACTGGATGAAAGATGCAATGGTCTGTCAGAAGCCCAGAAACTCACTGACCTTTTATATACACACACATTAATTACAAACAAACAGGTCACAGGTGAGGATTGGAACCTTGATTAGCCATTCAAACCTGTTTGTGTCAACTTTTGTGCATGTTATCAGATCAAAGTTACTGGGGTATGTACACTTTTGATCAGGGTCATTTGGGTACTTTCTTTTGCCATTTTGATTTAAAAAGAGTAAACACAGTTGTTTACCAATAAATAGCTTCACACAACCATTAAGCATGAGTGGAAGAAAGGTTTTTGTGTTATCATTCATATTCTCTGAAGAATGGCCAAGAAATCATAAATTCTCCCAGGGTATGTAAACTTATGAGCACAACTGTACATATATATATATATAGATATATAGTCAAGGTTTCTGTTGTTTATCAGTTATAAAGTGCTTAATACCGGGGGTAGAGCGGAATATCCGTTGGTCAGCAAAAAACACAGAGGCTCTTTCATCCCTACAAGCCGGTTTCGCAGGTTTCCCTGCTCTTCAAGGGATTTTATAATATATGTATATAATATAATAAAATCCCCTGAGGAGCAGGGAAACCTGCGAAACAGGCTTGTCACGTATATATATATATATATATATATATATATATATATATATATATATATATATATATATATATATATATATATATATATATATATATATATATATATATATATATATATATATATATATATATATATATATGTGTATATATATATATATATATATATATATATATATATATATATATATATATATATATATATATATATATATATATATATATATATATATGTATATACCGTATTTCCTTGAATAGCCGCAGGGGCGCTAATTAATTTAAAACCTCTTCTCACTCCTGCGCTTACCAAAACCATGCGGGATGGGCAAGCATGCGTTAATTATTTTATAACCTCTTCTCACTCCGGCGCTTACCTTATCATGAAAAGCACATTTAATAAAAAAAAACGTTATTATGGTTTTACCTTTACTTGTAAATGAGTCCATGTGCAGCTGCTTCTGATCAAATGCAGTCTTCCTTATCTTTCTTCAGTTTTAAAAGTCTCTGGAGATATTCCTTTAATTATTACCTCCTGCTTCGATTGAAAGTCCAGTTTAGAAAACTGTTTTATTTTAGATATGTAATCCTCCATGGTAAAAGTGCAAGCAAACGATCGCTGCTCATGCTTGCTGCTTGTTGTCTTCTTCTGCAGTACCGGTCTTCTGCAGTACTGGTAGTCGCAAGAAGGATCACTAGCGCCCTCTACCACCAGGAGACGGGAGTCATTTAATGACTCATATTTGACCCGGCGGAAGTGCCATGCATGCGCTAATTATTTTGCGAAACGAGTTTGACCCGGCTGTAATTCTAGGCAGGCGAATACCATATTCCCGGCGGCAATTCAAGGAAATACGGTATATATAAAAAATATAACAAAATCCCCTGAAGAGCAGGGAAACCTACAAATTAGGCTTGTAGGGATGAAATAGCCTCTGTGTTTTATTGATATATATATATATATATATATATATATATATATATATATATATATATATACAGCCCGGCCCCCGACCAGATTTCTTTAACCCAATGCGGCCCCCGAGTCAAAAAGTTTGGGGACCTCTTTTGTAAAGCATAACAATTAGCCAAAAGACAGGTAACATCCACAAAAACTCGTACGCTGGGGTGCCTGTATTCGGAGGTACGACTGTATATGCAACTTAAGTTGAATAAAACTACTCAACATTTCATCACACCAGAACTTCCTGAACCAGAAGACTATAATATTAATGCATGCAAAAAGGCAATAGGCAAAAGGCAAGTCCTTTAGTCCAAAGTACCTCATTTATCCAGCTACAATATTCTGTCATTCCCTTAAAGAGAACAAGGACGTAAGTTATGTAATGGGCATTCATCTTTAAATGATCCTTAGACTGCACACAGTAACAGACTATTTCCTTCACATTGAAATTATTACAGGACAGTTTTTCACTTAGACACTTAAAGCCTTGGGACTTATTTCTCCACTACATTTTTCTAACCATACGCAGTCAGATCTTTCAATGTAAAGAATAACATATTTGATTTCATTGTTGTAGAATGTATTGCTGTTTTTACTGTCAACACACTTTGTGCCACTGTAGTTATATATTTTTTATTAATTCATAATTGTAATTGTTTGAGAATTACAGTTGTCATTAAACAAAATAATAAAGTTGTTTTCACAAAAACTAAGCCGTTTTTTGCTCCCTTACTGTACCAAAAATGAACCAAAACCTACACTGATAGGTGTGTCTATACGTGTATATATATATCAATCAATCAATCAAAGTTTATTTATATAGCCCTAAATCACGAGTGTCTCAAAGGGCTGCACAAACCACGACGACATCCTCGGCTCAGATCCCACAACATATATATACACTATATGGCCAAAAGTATTTGGCCTCCTGCCTTGACTCACATATGAACTTGGGTTCAATATGATGTCGGTCCACCTTTTGCAGCTATTACAGCTTCAACTCTTCTGGGAAGGCTGTCCACAAGGTTGCGGAGTGTGTTTAAAGGAATTTTTGACCATTCTTCCAAAAGCGCATTGGTGAGGTCACACACTGTCGAGAATGCCTGGCTCTCAGTCTCCATTCTAATTCATCCTAAAGGTGTTCTGTCGGGTTCAGGTCAGGACTCTGTGCAGACCAGTCAAGTTCATCCACACCAGACTCTGTAATCCATGTCTTTATGGACCTTGCTTTGTGCACTGGTGCACAGTCATATTGGAAGAGGAAGAGGCCCACTCCAAACTGTTCCCACAAGGTTGGGAGCATGGAATTGTCCAAAATGTTTTGGTATCCTGGAGCACAATCTTACACCATAATTCCTCCTCCACCAAATTTCACAATGCAGTCCGAAATGTACCGTTCTCCTGGCAACCTCCAAACCCAGACTCGTCCTTCAGATAGCCAGATGGAAAAGCGTGATTCATCACTCCAGAGAAGGCGTCTCCACTGCTCTAGAGTCCAGTGGCGACGTGCTTTACACCACTGCATCCGACGCTTTGCATTGAACTTGGTGATGTATGGCTTAAGTGCAGCTGCTCGTCCATGGAAACCCATTCCATGAAGCTCTCTGCGTACTATACGTGGGTTAATTGGAAGGTCACATGAAGTTTGGAGCTCTGTAGCAACTGACTGTGCAGAAAGTCGGCGACCTCTTTGCACTATGCGCTTCAGCATCCACTGACCCCTCTCTGTCAGTTTACGAGGCTTACCACTTTGTGGCTGAGTTGCTGTTGTTCCCAAGCTCTTCCATTTTCTTATAATAAAGCCGGCAGTTGACTTTGGAATATTTAGGAGCGAGGAAATTTCACGACTCGATTTGTTGCACAGGTGGCATCCTATGATAGTTCCACACTATATATATATATATATATATATATATATATATATATATATATATATATAGGGTTGGGTATCGAGTATCGAGTATAGAGTATCGAGTATCGATTGGAACCGGGACTAACTTTCCGATTCTCCCGGAATCGTTCAAAAGTTTAAATTTCGATTCCTAGTTTCGACACCCAGTCCGCCGACCGGAAAAAAATATGTCCGCCGAACCGGAAGAAGAAGCCGCTGAACACCAACAAAGAAGCGCCCACTGCCGGAAGTGTTAGCATAGCCGAGCGAGTCAGTCAAGCCCAAGCATGGATAGCGGACGTCGGCGGTCGAAAGTGTGGCTTTACTTTACAAAAAAAAATGAAATAACCGCGAAATAACAGAGCTCCATGTCCATCAAGAAACGAGTGGAGAGAGAGCTGCAGATGTACCAGGACGTTCCACCGATACTTATGTCTGACGACCCTGCTGCATGGTGGTGGTCCGGTGGAACCAACAAAAGACTTATCCTTTGCTGTCAGATCTCGCTTTCTCCTACTTATGCGTTCAAGCTTCTTCCACACCCAGCGAACGTGTATTTTCCACAGCAGGAGACACTATCTGTCCAGAACGCTCACGCATCCTGCCTGAGAAGGCGGATATGGTCATTTTCCTAAACAAGAACTGTCTCTGATTTTATACTGTACCTGCTGCTAATCTGGACTTGGTTTTGCAAGTTGTTTCTTATTGTTTATTTGCTTTTCTGCACCAGGTTAGCCCATCAGTGGGAGCACGGTAACATTTTTAAGTACCTGCAGCATCATACACTTGTGTGTGTAAATGTGTTTTCATGAGGTTTCCTGCAGCATCATACACTTATGTGTGAAGGTGTTTTCATGAGGTTTCCTGCAGCATCATACACTTATGTGTAAATGTGTTTTCATGAGGTTTCCTGCAGCATCATACACTTATGTGTAAATGTGTTTTCATGAGGTTTTCAAAAATAAAGCTCTCTTGAGGAAAGTGGACCCTGGAAAAATGTATTCATAATTTATATTTATATTCAAGTTCATAGATTTGATATTTATATTCTAGTTGAAAACAGCCCTGTGAGGAATTTATAGTAAAGTTCATAAAAAGTTAATAGAATTAAAATTGATGGAGAATGTCAGACTATTTCATTCAGAAAGACTGTAGGTTAGCTAGCTCATTTAAAATATCCTAAACTTTTTTTTGACCCTGCCTATTAAAAGAATTGGAATCGAGAATCGTCAGGAATCGGAATCGAAACAAAGAATCGGAATCGGAATCGTTCGAATTCAAACGATACCCAACCCTATATATACATGTACATATATATATAAATATACAGTAGTGATCAAAAGTTGACATACACTTGTAAAGAACATAATATCATGACTGTCTTGAGTTCTCAATAATTTCTACAACTCTTATTTTTTTGTGATAGAGTGATTGGAGCACATACTTGTTGGTCACAAAAAACATTCATGAAGTTTGGTTCTTTTATAAATTTATTATGGATCTACTGAAAATGTGACCAAATCTGCTGGGTCAAAAGTATACATACAGCAATGTTAATATTTGGTTACATGTCCCTTGGCAAGTTTCACTGCAATAAGGTGCTTTTGGTTGCCATCCACAAGCATCTGGTTGAATAAATTTTCTGACATGGACTTGTTTCTTCAGCGTTGTCCACACGTTTAAGTCAGGACTTTGGGAAGGCCATTCTAAAACCTTAATTCTAGCCTGATTTAGCCATTCCTTTACCACTTTTGACATGTGTTTGGGGTCATTATCCTGTTGGAACACCCAACTGTGCCCAAGACCCAACCTCCGGGCTGGTGATTTTAGGTTGTCCTGAAGAATTTGGAGGTAATCCTCCTTTTTCATTGTCCCATTTACTCTCTGTAAAGCACCAGATCCATTGGCAGCAAAACAGGCCCAGAGCATAATACTACCACCACCTGGGATTAAAGGCCTCATCTTTTCTCCTCCAAACATTTTGCTGGGTATTGTGGCCAAACAGCTACATTTTTGTTTCATCTGACCGTGGCGAAGTTGGTAGAGTGGCCGTGCCAGCAATCGGAGGGTTGCTGGTTACTGGGGTTCAATCCCCACCTTCTACCATCCTAGTCACGTCCGTTGTGTCCTTGGGCAAGACACTTCACCCTTTGCCTCTGATGGCTGCTGGTTAGCGCCTTGCATGGCAGCTCCCGCCATCAGTGTGTGAATGTGTGTGTGTGAATGGGTGAATGTGGAAATACTGTCAAAGCGCTTTGAGTACCTTAAGGTAGAAAAGCGCTATACAAGTATAACCCATTTATCATTTATCATTTATCATTATCACAGAACTTTCTTCCACAATGTCTTATCTTTGTCCATGTGATGTCACTGAGGTTTTCATAAGGTCCCCCTTTCTTTGTGCAGTTCAGCTAGCTATTTTCCTAGCCTGTGGCTCAACAATAACTGGACACCATTACACATTACCGTTATCGCGTTAACTTTGACAGCCCTAATGTATTTATATATATACAGTATATATATATATATTTTCCTGAGGGAACTCTCCTGAAGGAATCAATAAAGTACTATCTATCTATCTATCTATCTATCTATCTATCTATCTATCTATCTATCTATCTATCTATCTATCTATCTATCTATCTATCTATCTATCTATCTATCTATCTATCTATCTATATACATAGAAAACAAAAAACCAGTGAAGTTGGCACATTGTGTAAATCGTAAATAAAAACAGAATACAATGATTTGCTAATCCTTTACAACCTATATTCAATTGAATAGACTGCAAAGACAAGATACTTAATGTTCGAACTGGAAAACGTTATTTTTTGCAAATATTAGCTCATTTGGAATTTGATGCCTGCAACATGTTTCAAAAAAGCAGGCACAAGTGGCAAAAAAGACTGAGAAAGTTTAGGAATACTCATCAAACACTTATTTGGAACATCCCACTGGTGAACAGGCTAATTGGGAACAGGTGGGTGCCATGATTGGGTATAAAAGCAGCTTCCATGAAATGCTCAGCCATTCACAAACAAAGATGGGGCGAGGGTCACCACTTTGTGAACAAATGCGTGAGCAAATTGTCGAACAGTTTCAAAACAGCATTTCTCAACGAGCTATTGCAAGGAATTTAGGGATTTCACCATCTATGGTCTGTAATATCATCAAAAGGTTCAGAGAATCTGGAGAAATCACTGCACGTAAGCGGCTAAGCCCGTGACCTTCGATCCCTCAGGCGGTACCGTATCAAAAAACGACATCAGTGTGTAAAGGATATCACCACATATGCTCAATAACATTTCAGAAAACCACTGTCAGTAACTACAGTTTGTCGCTACATCTGTAAGTTAAAACTCTACTATTCAAAGCCAAAGCCATTTATCAACAACACCCAGAAACACCGTCGACTTCGCTGGGCCCGAGCTCATCTAAAATGGACTGATGCAAAGTGGAAAAGTGTTCTGTGGTCTGACGAGTCAACATTTCAAATTGTTTTTGGAAACTGTGGATGTTGTGTCCTCCGGAACAAAGAGGAAAAGAACCATCCGGATTGTTATAGGCGCAAAGTTCAAAAGCCAGCATCTGTGATGGTATGGGGGTGTATTAGTGCCCAAGGCATGGGTAACTTACACATCTGTGAAGGCACCATTAATGCTGAAAGGTACATACAGGTTTTGGAGCAACATATGTTGCCATCCAAGCTACGTTATCATGGACGCCCCTGCTTATTTCAGCAAGACATTGCCAAGCCACGTGTTACAACAGCGTGGCTTCATAGTAAAAGAGTGTGGGTACTAGACTGGCCTGCCTGTAGTCCAGACCTGTCTCCCATTGAAAATGTGCGGCGCAATCTGAAGCCTAAAATACCACAACGGAGACCCCGGACTGTTGAACAACTTAAGCTGTACATCAAGCAAGAATGGGAAAGAATTCCACCTGAAAAGCTTTAAAAAAATTGGTCTCCTCAATTCCAAAATGTTTACTGAGTGTTGTTCAAAGGAAAGGCCATGTAACACAGTGGTAAAAATGCCCCAGTGCCAACTTTTTTGCAATGTGTTGCTGCCATTAAATTCTAAGTTAATGATTATTTGCAAAAAAAATAAAATAAGTTTCTTAGTTTGAACATTTAAATATCTTGTCTTTGCAGTCTATTCAATTGAATATAAGCTGAAAAGGATTTGCAAATCATTGTATTCTGTTTTTATTTACGAATTACAGAACGTGCCAACGTTTTGTATTTTTTGTGTGCAATAAAGTGTGCTTTTTTTCTCTTGGTTATATCTGCGAAATCTCAGTATTGTCTAGTTTGTCCAATTAACGAGAATGTTTTTTCACAAATGCTTCATGATTAGATCCTAGATTAAGATGCTTTCCTTTGTTTTTGTAAAATGAGACCTGAGCTTGAAGACTCTTAAGAGTGTTAGAGCATATTGCAGTAAATTCAGGATGACAACTGATGCCAAGGATCACGTAAGTGCTGCTGTTTGCTGCCAAAGAGGAGGATGACTTTAAAATCTAAACCATTCTCTATGCCATGGATGAATGTGACAAAGAACATAATTTCCTCAGTTCTCCCAACTTGGCAAATGTTGTTGGTGTTTTGCCAATAAAATAGTAAACACAGTACTACTGTGTTACTTCAATACCAAGCAATGTGAAACTGTCACCACAGAACAGAGTCTATGTCGTGGAAATATCTTTACATCAGTATCATAAATCATTTTGACAAGCAAGAACGTGACAAAAATTGCAATGGTTCAAGTTTTTTTTATTTTTTTCAAAAACTTTAAATCAACTTCTAATTTTATGAATGTGATGTCATTGTTTTAAGTGTTTCTTGAACTAAAAAAGCACAGGATTTCAACAAAAAATGTTAAACAAATACTATATTGCTATTTTACTCGTTTTATACCACACAGACTTAAAAGTAGACACAAGTTGGCAGTAAAAGCACATACTTGGAGCTAATTGGCAAATTTACTGTTTTACAATTACACTATATTGCCAAAAGTATTTGGCCACCCATCCAAATGATGAGAATCAGGTGTCCTAATCACTTGGCCCGGCCACAGGTGTATAAAATCAAGCACTTAGTCATGGAGACTGTTTCTACAAACATTTGTGAAAGAATGGGCCGCTCTCAGGAGCTCAGTGATTTCCAGCGTGGAACTGTCATAGGATGCCACCTGTGCAACAAATCGAGTCGTGAAATTTCCTCGCTCCTAAATATTCCAAAGTCAACTGTCGGCTTTATTATAAGAAAGTGGAAGAGTTTGGGAACAACAGCAACTCAGCCACAAAGTGGTAGGCCTCGTAAACTGACAGAGAGGGGTCAGGGAATGCTGAAGTGCATAGTGCAAAGAGGTCGCCGACTTTCTGCACAGTCAGTTGCTACGGAGCTCCAAACTTCATGTGACCTTCCAATTAGCCCACGTACAGTACGCAGAGAGAGCTTCATGGAATGAGTTTCCATGGCCGAGCAGCTGCATCTAAGCCATA